>NC_052532.1:163321204-163625926 GCF_016699485.2 Gallus gallus | reverse complement strand
TAGATCAGTTTGCTCTGAACCTGATGCAGTGTGACCTTGAATGTCTTCAGGGCATCTACAAAGTTTCTGAGCAACCTGTTCTGGTGCCTCACTACCCTCATTGTAAAAAAACCTTTTCCTTATATTAAATAAAAATCTCCCCTCTTTTAGTTTGAAACCATTTCCCCTTGTCCTAACGCTCCTAACACTCCTAGAGTCCTAACAGACTCTGCTAATGTCTCTCCCCTTCTTTCTTACAGCCACCCTTTAGATACTGCAGTGCCACTACCAAGTCTCCCTGGAGCCATCTCTTCTTCAGGCTCAACAGCCCCAACTCTCTCAGCCTGTTCTTGTAGGAGAGGTGTTACATCCCTTGGATCATTTTTGTGGCCCTTCTCTGGATGCACACCAACAGGTCCATGTCTCTCCTATACTGAGGACTTCACATCTGGATGCAATACTCCAGGTGAGGCCTCACTAGAGCTGAGTTGAGAGGCAGGATCACCTCCTTGCCCTGCTGGCCACATCTCTTTTGATGCAGACCAGGATATCATTGACTTTCTGGGCTGGAAGGGTACATTACTGGTTCATGTCCATCTTTCCATCTACTAGTACACCCAGGTCATTTTTGGCAGGACTGTGCTCAGTCCTTTCATCCCTCAGCTTGTATTGAAAGTGGACGTTGCCTTGACCCAGGTGCAACACCTTGTACTTAGATTTATTAAACACTGTGTGGTTCTCCTCAGCCTACTGCTCTCTTGGTTTTGTTGTTGCTGTTGTTGTTGATGTTATTTTGTTTTGTTTTGTTTGATTTGATTTTCAGATCATTCTTTCTTCCACTTTTAAGACCTTCTGCAATCCAATTGTTATTCTGCCATTTGATATCATCTTTAACTCAGTGGCATTGCTAAAGGAAATACTGAAGGTAAACCAAAATTGTTTGACTCATATTCTGGAGATTGTGACATTGTGTCTGATTTGGGCTCTACTTGTTTCATTTTCATTTTTCATAGTTTCTATATTTCTTTATTGTTAGAAATATTGATCAATCCACCCTTTCCCCACCTTTGATCTTCTAACTGCAGAACAGTGCAACAGATGTAGTTTTTTAAACAGTCCTTTTAATTGAAAAATATAAACTAGTAAGCCTGTTTTTGCACTGATCCAGTAGCCCCAGTCAAAGCTTAAATTTTATCTTGAAGAAGTGCTGGCTAATTCAAAATCCACTACAACCTGTCTGTGAGCAATATTCCTTGCACTAGTTGCATAAATTGATCTGAGAAAGAATCTTCAGGATTTTTTTAATATTTGATGTTTTGCTGACAGTGTATTTTAAAGTCTTCATGTACTAATACTTCTACATTATCTTATCTAACTGTCAACAGGGACTTGCAGGTGTTTCAGAAATAGGAACGATTTAAAAAACTAATATTGTGACTTCTTACTGAGAATTCTATAAAGAATTCTTACTTATTGTAACATTTTTCTAGTGGTTAATTCCCTTTTTTTTTTTTTTTTTTTCAAAATGTGTATTGTTAGCATCTCATTTGAAATTTTCTAGCTACACTTTTTTAATTAATAATATTTGTTTCTCTTTTGTCAAGCAGATGAAAGCTCTCTGGCATTTAGTAATTCTTCCCTGTAAAGATGCTCAAACGTTGTGGTCAAAGCAGCTTTCAGCCTTTTCTTTGCTAAGACATATAGAGAGTGCTTTTTTGAGTTCTAAAATATGAGGAATTTTCTCTACTTTGCTTCTTTGCTGCACCCATTCCAATTTTTCAGCCACTCTGAAGACTCTTCATATCACAAGTCTACACAGAAATCCTTTATTGATCTCATTTATTCTATATGTGGAGTTAAAAGACTTTTATTACTCCGTAAGTTATATTTTAATGCACAGCATTATCCTGACAGTTCATTTTTAATTCCTTGCATAATACTTCTTTTAAAAGCTTTTCAGGATGTCACTTCCAAAGATACAACCCCTACCCGTTGAATTTCTTGGTGTAGAGTGGGCCTTAAGTGTTTGATAGTACTGCACAGATCTCTCTATAGGGATTTACTGAGTTATTTCCAAAGCTAAACTTAGGTATGATTCTGAAGATAGTTTGCTCTAGAAACTAGGTTCAGCAGGTAGTACAGTTGAAGTTCCATGTCTGGTTTCTTTGCCCTATGTAGTTCAATAGCATTTGTTATCTCACATCCATGATTTCATGCACAGATATGCCATCAGTTTTATGTTATAAAAATATAATCTTGAAAATATGTAGTACAGCTTTTCTGCTGATTAAAACTGAAGGATACATATATGAAAAAAAAAAATTATCAATCTCTATAGAGTGAGGACAGCTTAAGTGGAGAACTTCTAAATAACTCAGGGACCACCAACTACAGAGAGCATAGATAATGTCTGAATATTTGGTCGTTTTTTTGGTTTTTGTTTGTTTTGTTTGTTTGTTTGTTTTGCTACAGGTAAAGATATTATGAGGCAATTTGCTTTTCCGGGAGAACACCATTGGCAAGAGAGGGAACAACAAAGATGTAAATTTTTTTGAAAAATGCTTCTCATTCATAGAATCAGAGAATGTTTTGGGTTGGAAGGGACCTTTAAGATCATCTAGTTCCATCTCCCCTGCTACAGACAGGGACACCTCCCTTTATACCAGGGCTAGTCCCATCCAGACTGGCCTTGAATGTTTACAGGGAGGGGGCATTCACAAGCTCACTAGGCAGCCAGTTCCAGTGTCTCACCACCCTCACAGTAAAGAATTTCTTCCTAATATCTAGTCTAAATCTACCCTCTTCCAGTTTAAAGCTATTTCCCCTTGTCCTGTCATTACATGCCCTTCTAAAAAGTTCCTCCCCAGCTTTCCTGTAGTCCCCCTTTCAGGTACTGGATGGACCATATAAGGTCTCCTTGGAGCCTTCTCTTCTCCAGGCTGAAGAACCCCAGCTCTCTCAGCTTGTCCTAGATGGGGAGGTGCTCCAGCCCTCTGATCATCTCTCTGGCCCTCTTCTGGACCTGTTCCAAAACCTCAATGTCCTTTCTGTGTTTGGGGCTCCAGAACTAGACACAGTACTCCAGGTGGGGTCTTATGAGAGCAGAGTACAAGGGCAGAACTACCTCCCTCAGCCTGCTCATCACATTTCCCTTGATGCAGCCCAGGATACAGGTGGCCTTCTGGGCTGCAAGCACACGTTGCTGGCTCACACTGAATCTTTTAACAATTGACACCCTCATTCATTCATTAATTCACATATTGTATGCCACATTGCTATTGTATAGTATTAATTTTTAAATCAGAAATTCATGTCATGCTTTTATCAAAAATCTGATAAAAGTCTATGATTATTATATATGTTACTAATTTTATCAGCAATTTTTTTACTAGCATCAAGGAATGAAATAGGTTTGACAACACTAATTTTTCATAAAAATGTGTTAGTGCATAATTATATCTCTGTATTTTATTCCTCAATCAATTGAACTCTGTTGAAATTCTTCATTTTTTTTTCTATTAGATTTCTCTCAGAATTTGTTCCAATTATCTGACCACATTGCTTGTTTGTTTGGTTTTTTTTTTAATGTTTTTATTTCTCTTAATAAAAGATCTCTTTTTCTGTCTTAACATACTCAGTTTTTTTTCAGAAAAAAGATCGGCAAACTATAGATCTTATGTTCATATTAGGCATACTATTCAGGTTGCCCACAGGTATGTATATGTAGACAGATCAGCTGGCTGTGACATGATCTGAAAAATCAAAATTATGCTTTAAGTGCAAACCATATAAATTCAGTATAAGCCATCAAACCAAACTCACCACATTCACCTCTTTATATCTCCTATTCTAGTGGATAGCAAGCATAAGACAGGCTTTAGAACATATACTTTCATCTTAATCTACAATTCTCATAATTTTTCTTTGAAATTATGCCACATTTTGAATATATGCAAGCTACTTCCTGATCTGAGGCTCTGGCAAACCAGGGGCATGCTAACAACAAAAGCAACATTTCACTGAAGCAAATCTTCCAAGTATTTTTAAGGAAGAGAAAAAATAAAAGAAAAGTTGGGTAACGATGAATGCTTGCCATTGAAATTGCATAGAAACACCAGAACTTTGAAACATCATTCCTTCAAGGTTTCTCACAGTGCTCTGGAGCACTGCAGATGGCAGCTGATGGAAGATAAAGCAGTCTCTGTGTAATCCACTAGTCTTTTTGTGCTATGATCTTTTCCTAAAGTCAGTCCAAAGAGAATGTGAGAAATTCTCATTCCCAACCACAGAGCATGTCTACCTAAATTAAGCTACGGAGAAGAGTACTTTCAGCCCTCAGAGTTCTCCATGTATCCATCATGGCAAAAGTAAGGGACTATAAAACATCCCTATAATGTGAGGAATGGGCAGGCAAGGGTGTATCACACAGCTGACAAGGAGCTTACGCACAAACACTACAGGAATCTCTGCCAGAGTTTTAGCTGCAGTTCCAACTTAAATGGGCGGGGGGGGGGGGGGGGGGGGGGGGAAGATAAAAGTAGAAAAAGGATTTGAAAGCACCAGCTAGGTGGGAATTTTTTGTGCACAACCTTGATGGGGAAGATGAGGACCTTGAACATGACTAAAGGGTTGGTAAGCAGTGAAAGAATTTTAATTGGGGAGTTTCATGGTCTGAGTTTCAGGAGATAAAACTGACTTTCACAGCAGCATTCTGGAAGGACTGAAGGGTAAAAAAGCAAATAGCCTGTCTTTTATCATAACCTGTGCAATGGTTAAATGCAGTTTTATATGTCTGTTATCTGTAGCTTTTTAATGATTTTTGAAAAGACTTGGTGACTGGTCAAAAGACAGTTTCTTCTGTGCTGTATGAAGGATATATTCTGGGAGATAACTATGTTGTCTTTCTAAACTGATCATTAGAGTAACAAATACTCAGTTTTGAATACTTAGTCCAACAAACAAATGAGGGCTCAAGTAAAGAAAGAAAACTAAACATGGAAGATAATAAACTTTTCCTAGATTGTATCCTGTTCATAGTAAATAATGATGTTGTCTTACAAATTTAGTTCCTCAAAGCATATGCATATATGGACTTGCACTGTCATAGTAATTGTATTACTGACATCTGACATCTTAAACAAAGCCTTGGATTTGTTCCCTGAAAGTTTTTATATAGTACATTTGTATTTTAAAATATACATTAACTTTTATACTCTAATTTACACTACACTACTCAAATTTACAAATTTAATTTACACTATACTACTCAAGAAAAAACTCTGTTTATGACAATACACAAATGTAACAGCCTAAAATCACCATGAAACAAAAGCAACATAGGAATTTCAAGTTAGTTAATATTCTTCAGGTAATTCACTGATTGAATCTTACAATTATTATATTAACAAATCCTATATGTAAGGACATACTTACTCTACTGTACTGTAATGTGTTACTCTACTGTAACACATTTGACTTCCTAATTTATAGGTTCTACAAAACATGCTCATATTTTAGTCTAGAATAATTTTCCTATGAATGATTTTTTATAAACCAAAGGGAGTTTGAAAAACAAATTTCAGCATTATGTTGACCCTGACAGTGAGATACAGCAAAAATAAAGCATATGTACATTTGAATTAATTGCTACATCATCAATATATTAAGGGCTGAATATAAGGTTCATTTATTGGGGTTATACTGGTACCTGATGAAAGGAATCAAGAGTTTGTAAATATAAATTCTACAGTTTATTATCTGTAGAGATGATAAAAGTGGCTAGCAGGTATAGCTCAGGAATACACACACAACAACAACAACAAACAACAACAACAAAACAGAAACAAAACAAGCCTCTGCTATTCTTCTATCCATCTAGGATAAGTCATTATTTCTAGCCTCATCAAAAATTTCTGAATTGTAAAACTAGAGGTGATAAATGCACAGTTCTGACCAATGTATTACTTGAGCCCAGGTGTTAGAATCTGTTCATAATAAAAATAGGTAGCAATTTTCAGAGTCAAAAATAAAGTTGAATTGTGAGCCCAATGACATCTAAAGTTTTGTTATGGTCTGCACAGTGGGTGCAGTACTGGATTAGGCAGAGAAAGTAATCTTTACTCAGGTGCATTAGGGCTTGCCTGCTGCTGATTCATCTACATTGGAGTTTACTGAACATCTAGACCAATGTATGTTTTTTCTATATGGCACTGCAGTTGCAAGCCAAATGGATGAATGTAAACCACTACCTCTAGAGAGATTTTCTTTCTGTTTTACTCCTATATTAAATATTAAATTGATGAACCTAAGCCATTTGCACTCAAACCTCCAGTGAGCTTAAGTTATGTATTAGTTAAGCAAGCTTTATGTGGTTTTACATTAGGACAGAAGAAGAGCAAAGCATTCATATAGCCACCATTCATCTCAGATAGTAGAGTACAATGCAAGTAGAGTTCAGATGTACAGCCAGTTCAACATGCTCCATACACAATTCACTGAATCACAGAACTGTAGGAGTTGGAAAGGACCTCTGGAAACCATTTAGCTCAAATCCCCTGCTAAAGCAGATTCCCTACCGTAGGTTGCACAGGAAAGCAACTAGGAGCATTTTGAATATTTATGGAGGAGACTCCATAAACTCTCTGGGCAGATTCTTCCAGTGCTCAGTAACCCTTCAAGAAGTGCTTCCTCATGTTCCTATGGAACTTCCTGTGTTCCAGTTTGTGCCCAGTGTCCCTTGTCCTGTCACTGGACAACACTGGAAAGAGCCTCTAGTTTGTCTCCCCATTGCTAATTAAGGTTTCCAGATTTTCATTTAAAGGCAGCGGTGGACAGACTTAAAAAGCAAATTCAACTTGCATTAGCCATGTAGTATAGACATGTCAGATTTCAGTGACACATCTGTTTTTGTCATCACTGCAATCATTTCATTGCTCACTATATGCATGTATGTCTCACCATTAACTGAAGTTTTCAACTAGGTGAACTACCTCACCTCATTATAAACTTCCCATTTGTCTTGAGCTAGGATAGAATCTGAGAACACAAAGATGAAGAAATTAGCTCAAGACTGCTGAATATCTTGCCTGAAGCTGCTATTATGTTTCAGAATTGGGTGAGATGTTTACATTCCTTCTGTATCACAAAATGATGTTGTGTTACCAAATTGCTAGAATTCAGAAGGCTCTTCCCTAAAGAATATCAGTTTCTCTCTTTCTCTTACAATGACAGTAATAATAATTTTAGTATTAACAGAATTTTAAAAAAAATAAAAAAAATAAAAAAAAAAAGGAAGAAACTTGATTTTTGAAAAAGATCCTCTTATGCTAGTATTTCCACAGGAATCTGTTCACTGTCAACGTGACACCATAATCTCTGATTCATACTATCCCTATTATATGACAGTTAAATAAGGTAAGTATAGCAGAATTGCTGGAAGGAGCTGAAGTGTTATTAACTTATTTCTTATTACATTAGCCATAACAGTCATTCCTGAAGGATTATGTATATTACAGCCATTATTTGAGACATTAGCATCCTCTCCTTGATGGAGAATTCTTGGCTATATCTGCTACATGCTCCCCTCCCCATCATCAGACACCACTGCTTTCCTTCCATCTTTGTTCTTTTTTTCTGATCAAAAAAACACTCCATTTGCAACAGAAATATCTCTCACCTGATTGAGGTTTTCAGGGAAGCAAAGTGGGATAATTTAATTACACTCCAAATAGCTACTCTAGCTCAAACTCTTAAACATCTCTTTAAATCAAACCTCACAGAATGGATGGAGTGCACATAATTTTACAAATGTAAGTGTATCATGGGTAATACATACCTCAGTGTAAGAGTGACAAATGAAATAAAACTAGCTTTACAGCTCAATTCTTTAAAAACAGAGCCAAGCACAACATTCTTGATCTCAGAAACAGAAAGAATATCCTAAGCATAACACTGTGTCTAGCTATTTTGAGGACTGAGAGATGCACCAAAGTAGTTCAACCATTTGGTCACCTCAACAAAAAAATATAAATCTGACAGCATATAAATTGTACTTTGGCAGAAGTATAATTGGCCTTCTTCCTGGCAATTAGCAAGTATTTCTGTCTATCTGTATACTTACATGCCCTCTATTAACACACCCTCAGCATTTCACAAACTTTAATGAGCTTGTCTAGTGTAGATGTGGAACCTGTGCTGCAGCTCATAAGTACAAAATAAGCGAGATGAGGCTAAGAATTGTTGGTGATGGAACATCAGTGTTGAAGGACCTATATGCAATAGAGTGTACATAAGTTTAAAAGACTTGATCACTCAAGGTTATTCAAGTTCCCTTTGATTTTCTTCACGGACTAGAATGGTAGTAAAGGGGAAAGAGAATAGCATTTCTAAGTAAGTTCTTTATGAGATTAAGTTAGCATGATGCTTACCATGAACTTGAAAGTTTAATGGCTCTAGGAACACAGTTCTATCTGAATTTTTGTAGCTTTATAGAAGAATTGTACTTATATGAGATGCTTAGGGATGATCGTGAGGCTCAGGTGGAATTTCATCAGTGTCTATAAAAACCTGAGAGGAGGGTACAAAGTGGGTGCAGTCAGGTTCCTTTCAGTGGTGCCAGGAAAAAGAAGCAGTGGGTTTCAAACTGAAAAATAGTAAAGGTATCTGTACACCAGGAGGTACTTCTGTGCTGTGTGTGTGACAGAGCACTGGCATATGGTGCCCAGGGAGGCTGTGGAGTCTCCTGCTTGGAAATTTGTGGCAATTACAAGTACGAGCCTCCTAATGGCTGTGTGATTATGAAGAAATTGGTGACCTCCAGACTAGACTGTAGCTGTATTGGATTTAAATATCTGTAACCATACATTTTTAGTGTATTCAGTTAGCGAGATCAGCATCTTCTATGGACTAACATATAGCATTTCTGAATAAATCCTTCACTGAAAAGATGAAAACATTATAAAAATTTGTTTGCTTTTAGTAACAGTTTCTGAAGGTTGATATTATCCCATGGGATGAGACACTACATGGACATGCAACAAAGAGATGTAAAAGCACAGATCTAAGGCCATTGAAGCAGCATATAACAGAAAATTTCATAGTCTAGCCTCTCAGAAGCATAAAGATGAATTATCCTGAAGAAAAACCTAAGAATCTTTCCATCCAAATGAAAAATGAGATATGGTGCCAAAAAAGTGAAAGCAGAAAAATTCTTTCCTGAGTTTTTCTCCTTTTTTCAAATATATCCCATCAAATGATGAAGGTAAAAATACTGATGCTGTAGATGAAGAACTTAACAGCAATCAGCAAAACAGTAGTGATAGATACTGGAAAAAGAAACAAACAAACAAAAAAACAAAACAGCAGGAAAACCGAACAGGGATGCTCTGATGAAAACTTCACTGACAGGCAGGCTAAAATTAAAGTTCGTAACAAATAAAAAAGGCATGAAGAATATCATTTATGTCCCTGGGAACAGATAGAAAGACACTGATTTGAGAATGGGGAGCATGTCATGAGGAAAAAAAGAAACAAAAACTGTCCAGCTTGAAACAGAATGTAATTAAGGAAACACTGAAATCAGAGCAATCAAATAAAGATAGTAAAAGGGCAAACAGAAATTTCTTCCATATACCTACCATGGCTAAGAGACCCAGAGATAGAGCTGTCAAAATTGCTATCAGCAGGAACTCCCCCCACTCTGCTCTTTTGGGATACAGAGACTTTTTTTTTCCACAGACGTATAAAATACTAATCTTCTAAAACTTATTAACTGTGACATTTGAGTAGAAAAAAATAGCTGCAGAGAAAAAGTAATGTGGCATTATTTTGATAGAGGTGAGACCTCCTCTTAAACTTCTGTTTGTTTATGACAGCTTTACCATTTATTTATTTATTTTCACCTTTTTTATCTTTTACCTATTACATAAAATTAGGAGGTGCTCATAGATGGCAAAATAAATGTCCATTATACAAGAAAGAAGTGTTAATAAAGAAGCTTTTAGAATCATTCCTTTTTTTTATACTTCCGCTCTAAAACAGTAAACAAAGGAGAAAGATAAAAAGCAAAGCTCTTAAATCACTGTAAATGTGCAATACTGCAAAACCATATGGAAGATACAGCTGCATCCATCTTTTGCCCAGAGATGCACTTTGAGGAGTCAAGAAGTAGAAAGAGGGACAACTTTTCTGAATGCAACCACTGGAAACATCTTCTAGAGTAAACATAGGTGAGAATTCTAAACGCATTATTTTGAGTTAAACCCCTGAAGATTTCCGTTTCTTGTAATAGAATCATAGAATCATAGAATCGCTAAGGTTGGAAAAGACCTACAGGATCATCCAGTCCAACCATTTGCCCTTCATCAATGGTTCCCGCTAAACCATGTCCCTCAACACAACATCCAAACGCTCTTTAAACACCACCAGGGTCAGTGACTCCACCACCTCCCTGGGCAGCCCATTCCAGTGCCTGACCACCCTTTCAGAGAAGTAGTATTTCCTAACGTCCAGCCTGAATCTTCCCTGGTGCAGCTTGAAGCCATTCCCTCTAGTCCTATCACTAGTCACACAAGAGAAGAGGCTGACTGCCAGCTGACTACAACCTCCCTTCAGGTAGTTATAGAGAGCAATAAGGTCTCCCCCGAGCCTCCTCTTCTCCAGACTGAACAATCCCAGCTCCATCAGCCGCTCCTCATAAGGCCTGTGCTCCAGACCCCTCACCAGCTTTGTTGCTCTCCTCTGGACATGCTCCAGGGCCTCGATGTCTTTCTTACAGTGAGGGGCCCAAAATTGGACATAGTACCCGAGGTGGAGCCTCACCAGTGCTGAGTATAGGGGGACAATTACTTCCCTGTTCCTGCTGGCCACATTATTTCTGTTACAAGCCAGGATGCCATTGGCCTTCATGGCCACCTGGGCACACTGCTGGCTCCTGTTCAGTCTAGCGTCAATCAACATCCCCAGGTCCATTTCCTCTACACAGTCTTCCAGCCACTCTGCCCCAAGCCTGTAGCATTGCCTGGGGTTATTGTGGCCAAAGTGCAGGACCCGGCATTTGGTCTTGTTGAACTTCATCCCATTGGCTTCAGCCCAGCTATCCAGCCTATCCAGATCCCTCTGTAGGGCCTCGCTACCCTCAGGCAGATCAGCACTTCCAGCCAGCTTGGTGTCATCTGCAAACTTACTGAGGGTGCACTCAATGCCCTCATCCAGGTCATCAATAAAGATATTAAAGAGGACAGGCCCCAGCACCAACCCCTGGGGAACACCACTCGTGACCGGTCACCAGCTGGATTTAACTCCACTCACCACCACTCTCTGGGCCCGGCCCTCCAGCCAGTTCCTTACCCAGCCAAGAGTCTATCTGTCCAAGCCACGATCTGCCAGCTTCTGCAGGAGAAGACTGTGGGAGACAGTGTCAAAGGCTTTGCTGAAGTCTAGGTAGACCACATCAACAGCCTTTCCCTCATCCACTAGATGGGTCACTGGATCATAGAAGGAGATCAGGTTGGTCAAGCAGGACCTGCCCTTTGTGAACCCATGCTGGCTAGGCCTGATCCCCCGGTTGTCCCGCACGAGCCGCGTAATCTCCCTCCAGACAATCTGCTCCATAATCTTCCCTGGCACCGAGGTCAGGCTAACAGGCCTGTAGTTCCCTGGATCCTCCCTGCAGCCCTTCTTGTAGATGGGAGTCACACTGGCAAGCCTCCAGTCTTCTGGGACCTTACCCGTCAACAAGGAGCGCTCATAGGTGACGGAAAGTGGCTCGGCTATCTCCTCCGCCAGTTCCCTCAGCACTCTCGGGTGAATCTCATCTGGTCCCATGGACTTGTGGCAGTCCAGTTGGAGTAGCAGGTCTCTGACTTTCCTCCTGAATTGTGGGGGGGTTTAGTCTGCTCCCCAGCCAAGGCTGCCAGGTCAGAGAGTGAACAAACCTGAGAATAACCTGTCTGTCTTTTAAAGACAGATGTAAAGAAGGCATTCAGAACATCTGCCTTTTCCTTATCCTCAGTGGTCATATTCCAAGCCTCATCCATGTTTTGTTTTGTTGGGGTTTGTATGTTAAAATGCTGAAGACTGCAAATAGAAACACAAAGTGTAGATCAGTTGATTAATTTTACATTCACATCGTACTGGGTCTCTGAAGCTCAAGAACCTTATGTGAAATGTTCAAATATTACCACACAGGTGTTTTACCTGATTGATATGCCAGATATCTTGAGTTATTACCCTTGTATCCACCAGACAAAGACAGGTTATGGTAAGAAATATAGAGGAAATATAAGGATAAGATATAAGAATATAAGAATAAGAAATATAGAGGAAAGGGAAGTGAAAAAAATAAGAATTTAGCAGAGGAATATCTCCACTAGATTTCAGAACAAAAGAAGAGGTCAAAATGAACTGTGATAAATAACAAAGAACATGAACATAGTATCTCTGTACTTTGCGATGTGGAAGGTTTTTTCTGTGAGATGGTAAAAAATTAAAGGTAGTAAAAAAATCCGTAATGAGTATGTTTCAGAACACTGGTTGGGAAAACAGACTGGAATAATCAAGAAGGCAGACATGGATACAATGATTATAATCAGTAAGAATAAAAATATTAAAGCCTGTAAGAAAAGATATGTTAAAAAATTATACAAGTACAAAAACCTAGTTCTTTGCAGTCTAGGTAACTGTTTTTTTTTTGTTTTTTTTGTTTTTTTTTTTTTGACAAGAGTACAGTAGAAACATGGTTTTTACCAGAGCACTCTTTTCAAAAGAAATAGGATTACATTATATTACAGTATATATCAAGACATGCCTCCACAAGTCATGTCCATGAATAACCTCATTAAATTAATCTCCATACCTTAGAGTATAATACAAAAGGAGGGAAAAAAAAAAATCTTACAAAGTTCCTATCAGACATCAGAGAGACAGAACTTCAGAGAGGTAAGAACCGTTATTCAGAGAAAATTAGTTTAATCAGGCTTATTTCCTCCTGTACCCTCCAATAAATAAATAATTAAATAAGAAGAAAGGAAGATGGTATAACACTAGACAGACATAACTCACTTATTTAAAAAAGAAAAAGAAAAAAAAAAAAGAAAATAACAGCTCTCAAACATTACTGTAGGTTCAATGTCTCAAGTCAGTACCAACATATTTTTACAACAGTTTCAGGTGCAGCACAGTCTGGCTCCTGAGATTTTACATTCTGCAGCATCTGGTGCAGCCATTGCTTTCCAAACGTCTATACATAGACTTGGGTGGGATTTATCTGTCTAACTTAGACATTTAGTAGTTAGATAATCTATTTTAAACATAGCCATAAAATTCTGGTTTATCACTCTAATCCCTTTTTATTATAAATTGTAAGGAATAGGCGCCTCCAGAGGGTTATTTATCTCCTCTTGGATAACACAGGCCATGAAAGTAGCTTAGATATTAATATAACTTGCCTGCTTGCATACATTTGGAGCAGATTAATCCCAACAAGAATTTTAGCTGTTGAAATTTGACTACTTTATAGAAAAACAAACAAACAAACAAACAAAAAACAAAACAAAACAAAACACCTCTAACTGCATCTCCAAGACCATTATTCTGGTTGACAGACTGATCTGGACAAAACTTTCCCTTCTCTATGTTTTCTCTGGTAATTTTATGATAGAGTATTTCTTAACTAATAGACTTCTCCTTGTTCTGCTTTGCAAAACGTTTCCTTGGCTTTCTTTTTAAAGCTTCTTTAATAAACATTGATTCAGTAAAGAGGATCTGCTGGTCTTGTTTCCTGCAAGTACATCAATCTTCTTGTAAACTTGAAATATCTTTGATTTCATATTCCACTTGCCTACCAAAAAACAAAAAAAAAAAAATACATGTATTTATTTTCTTACCACTTCAAGCTATCTATCTGTGTATTTTGCTGGGAATACTCTGTAAACTACCATCCCCAGAATGCTTTCCAATCTGCCCAAATATTCTGAGAACAACTTTAATCTCTTGAATGTGTAAACTGGATAACTCAATTTCCTGCCATCTAATTTGCACTTGCAAATGTCAGTTTGCCTGTAGAAATGCAGATTCTTACACATGTAATATTTGCATCTACACATGTTTTGAAAATTTGCCTTTAGGCAGATAATCACATTATCCCAGAGCAAATTGTTCATTCTCTTAAAACCAGAAAAGTTACCACAGCTTCAGATGAAAGGGACACTTCAGCTAAAGGTCAGGAAATCCAGCTGTAATTTGGCTTTAACTAGTGCTTTAGATCTCAACTTTAAATTCTAATTAAATATTGAGGTAGAAATATGAAATTCTAATGAGGAAGCTGAAGGCAATATTTTTCAGTGTTGCACCATGTGCTCTGTTATTTCTAAAAGCAGAATATTTTTTTGTACACTTAACATCATTTGATGGCTTGTTACTTTTACACAGAAGAACATGGAAGTTCTATGAGTAATATCTGAGTAGTGATATAAAAGAAAAAGAAAAATTTGTCAGCATATTGTCTTATTTAATTTCAACCTTTTTTTTTTCATGTTTTCATTTTTAAAACCAGATTTTTGAAATTCCAGAGACTTACCATTATTTTCAGTCATAGTTTGTTTAGTTTGTTCTTCTCTTCGTTTTCTTTTGATATTCTTCTTTATTCTTTACATGCTGGCTAGTAAATCAGGAAAACAAAAACAAAAAACAAAAAACAAACAAACAAACAAACAAAAACAGCTGGCTCTGCTAAGAAGGAATTAAGAAAATTAATTACAAAACTGCTAGCTGGCATCTGTAGACATGTTGACTAAGCCTGACTAACGCTATCCATTTTGTCCAAGGCTCACACAGATTGATACATATTCCTTCTGCTGGTTTTTAGGGATTTGTTTGCTTGTTTTTTTTTTGTTTGTTTTTTGTTTGTTTGTTTGTTTGTTTTCCAGGTATCTGTTGACTCACCAAAACAGACTCTACATTCTTGAACTCACCACTCCCTGAAGTGAACTACATAATCTAGTGTCCAAGAATGTGCCTCATTCAACATTTCTATGTAGGGATCCTTTCTCTGCCTTCGCCACCTGCTTTTTCCTTAAAGTGAAAATGACTTTCTTACTTTCCAGATATTCAAGGATAGATATCATGCATTCAAATTCCTGTTCACCTCAGCAATTTCTAATGACATTCTAATGATTTGTAGCTTCTTATCCTCTTGCATCATATCAAGAAAGTGATATTTTCCATACTCATTTTCAATATCCTAAACATATCTGGATACTTTGCTGCTTGGAACCCAAATTAATGGCTGA
This sequence comes from Gallus gallus, assembly GCF_016699485.2. Classification (NCBI taxonomy): domain Eukaryota; kingdom Metazoa; phylum Chordata; class Aves; order Galliformes; family Phasianidae; genus Gallus; species Gallus gallus. The sequence goes on along the minus strand of NC_052532.1, from coordinate 163,610,660 downwards.
CTTGATCATGTCATTCTCTCAGTACAAATACAATTGTTGGTTTCAGTCTTTCTCAGAAGGAAGATGGTATTTCCTGAGATGTAAAATCCTCTATTTTGAGTTATGGCAATCTTTACAAATTTCATATTATTCCAATCAGACAAACAATTATTTTTTTCTGGCCAGTAGCTTAACTCTGTCTTGCTTCAGGTGTACTTGGGTAAGAAATATATCTTATTAATTTTCTAACAGGTCTTAAATTTACTGAAATGATCACTTACTTTTCTCAACATAGTGTTCTAATTTATGCTGCCAATGTTAGGCATTCATTCTTTGTGATGCAACTAATATAGAATAAATATTGCTTTTTACCATTTCACATTTATTCCATGTGTTTTATCTGGAATCCTCATGAAGTATTTGGTATTCCTTCAAAGAGGCAAAAATGCTGTAGGATGTTGACAGGCTGTTTTCTTAGGTTGTGAATATCCATTTCCTGCGATCACCTTCTCCTATAAAATATAAAGTATAACCATGTTATTATGTAAAAGGCCAAATTCCAAACCTTGAGTTATGTTGTTCTTACTAATTAACAACTTACTGAGTGTGCCTCAGTAATTTCCTTACCAGTGATCCAAAGACTCTTGCCACACAGTACTTCTTTCTTTCCTCATTGTTTATTTGAACTACAAAAATGTTATAAGTGTGTTAGAAGAAGCACTGGCAAACTATATAGGAATATACAAAAAGTTGTAAGCTTGTAAGATTTTACTCCACAAGTACAAGATTGAAACTTTGAGGTAAAAAAAATTATGAGAGACATCTTAACATAGAGACACCTGTATTCAACAAATAGATGCATATGGATGAAAAATAGCACAATTTAGATTCACCACTCAAGTGGTGAAGTACTTTGCACTACAGTGAAGTGGGCCAAACACTATTTAAATATTGTTAAAAGGATTGAGGTATTCATGCAGGTTTGAAAAATAAGAATTAAATTGTGAGCATACCCAAATAACAAATGACTTAAATTACTCCATTTTTTCCAGTCAGAAAAATGATTAAGCAACACTCGAAGTACAAGGACAGTCTTAGAAAGTTAGGTTTCACGCATGCCATCACATCAAATCAAAGTTTATTCAAACTATGGAAGGTACCACTGAAATTCTATTGGTAGTATTCCTACATAAATCTTGTGTACAATTATATTTCTAGGTGTATATAGTACAAAAATACAAAATAAATAATAAATATTATATGTATATAAATAAAATATTCTACTATTTAATTGAAGGATGTCAATAAGAAGGAGCCAACTCTTCTCAGAAGTGCACAAGTGTTGTGGCTTAACCCCAGCAGGCAGCTCATTCCCCCCATAGTGGGATGGTAGAGAGAAATGGAAAATAAAAAGTGTGAGAAATCATAGGTTGAGACAAAGATTGTTCATTAGGGGAAGTAAAATCTGCACCTGCATGCAAAGTAAAACAAGGAGTTCGTTCACTACTTTCCATCAGCAGACAGATGTTCAGCCCCTTTCAGGAAAGCAGGGCTTGTCACACATGTTTTCTTGGAAAGACAAATGCCACCATTTTTGAAAATCCTCTTATCCTCCCTCTTTCCCATGCCATTTATTGTTGTTGATTGTAATCTATTCTCCCAACTCCTTGCACACCCTCAGACTCCTCACTGTCAGGGCAGCATGAAAAACAGCAAAGTCCTTGGTTCTGTGCAAGAACTGCCCTGCAACAACTGAAAATATTGGTGTGGTATCACCACTATTTTCATAAGACCCCCTTAACAACTCTGTGCAAGTACAAATGGCCAGAGAAAGTAGAACAAAGGTGATGGAGTCTGCTTGCACAGGATTGATAAGTTTTGGCAATGCTATGGTGTGTCTATCCATGGACAGATTCAGAAGTTAACCAGATGGGTTCCTGAGAAACTGTCTAATTGTATAGGCGCTGAATAAACTTTTTCTAAAGATTCCTTCCAACTGAGATGATTCTGCTGTTTTATGAAAACTCTGCTTTAGTTCACAGTTTAGCAAGAAACACTCCCAGGCTCATTTTGTCTGTTGTGGTTAATTGCAAAATGTATGATAAATGCAAGGAAATGAGAATGTCCTCATCATGAAACATTGCAAACTGAGAAACAGATTTTAGGAATGTACTAAAAGCTACCCAAGTCTAATAACTAATTTCTGGTTCTAATATTCACTTCTCCCAGGAGCATCTCCTAAAAAAGTAGTATAAATCAATTCATAACAAAAACAAATAAACAAACACTTCAGATCATGCTGCACTTGTGGCGCTGGAGGATATTTTTCCATTTTAAAATGGCTTGTTGCCTTTTTTCCCATTATTACATTATGTTAGCATTTTAACACCTAAAAGAAAAGTATGAAAGGTTTAGTTACAAGTATCTGTGGAATTTAGCACATATTTGGTGATATTAACAGTCAATGCCAAGCTGTGTGATGTGGTCGACATGCCAGAGGGACAGGATGTCATTCAGAGGGACCTAGACAGGCTCAAACAGTGGGCACAGGAGAAACTCCTGAGGTTCAATAAATCCAAGTGTAAGGTATTGCACTTGGATCACATCAACCTCCCCCCCCCCCCCCCCCCCCCCCCCCTTTCCCTCCCCCCATAAATATAAGCTGGGGGATGTAAGAATAGAGACAGCCCTATTGAAAAGAATTTGGGGGTACTGGTGGATGGCAAGCTGGACATGAGGCAGCAGTGTGTCCTCACAGTCCAGAAAGCCAGTCATATCCTGGGCTGCTTCAAAAGAAGCATAGCTACCAAGCCAAGGGAAATAATCCTGCCCCTCTACTTGATGCTGATGGGACCTCACCTGGAGTACTGCATCCAGATGTGGAGGTCTCCATACAGGAGAGAAATAGACCTGTTGGAGTGCATTCAGTGGAGGGCCACAAAAATGATCCGAGGGATGCAACACCTTTCCTACAAGGACAGGCTGAGAGAGCTGGGGATGTTAAGCCTGGAGAAAAAGAAGGCTCCAAGGTGACATGGTAGTGGCATTGCAGTATCTAAAGGGTGGCTGTAAGAAAGAAGGAGACAGAAACTTTAGCAAGATCTGTTGTGATAGGGCAAGGGGAAATGGCTTCAAACTAAAAGAGAGGAGATTTTGATTGGACATAAGAGATAAAGTAGTTTTACACAATGCAGTGAGGCACTGGAACAGGATGGCCAGAGAGGTGGTTCATGCCCCATCCTTGGAGACATTCAAGGTCAGGCTGGATGGGGCTCTGAGCAACCTGATATAGCTGTGAATGTCCCTGTTCATTGTGCAGGAGTTGGACAAGATGACTCTCAAGTGTAACTTCCGACTCAAAAGATTCTACGATTTTACAATTTAACTGACAATTTTACATCTCTAGTTTTGGTCTTTTTGTTTAAACTGAAGAAATACGCTCTGAGAGTGTTTCCACAGAAGTAAAGAGCACTTCAGAAGAAGGAAGTGGCTACTTATTTGTTAGTGATTTACAAGTCCTCAAATTCTTTTGTGGAAAAATTAACCCTGAAAAACTGGAAAAACCCAGGAGAGTGCATCTTGGTCTTACTAATTCTTCACAGGTTTGTAAATTAGAATCATAGAATCATAGAATCATCAAGGTTGGAAAAGACCCACAGGATCACCCAGTCCAACCATCCACCCACCACCAGTAGTTCTCATTAAACCATGTCCCTCAACACAACGTCCAAACGTTCCTTAACACCTCCAGGGTTGGTGACTCCACCACCTCCCTGGGCAGCCCATTCCAGTGCCTGACCACCCTTTCAGAGAAGTACTATTTCCTAACATCCAGCCTGAACCTCCCCTGGCAGAGCTTGAAGCCATTCCTTCTAGTCCTATCACTAGTTACATGAGAGAAGAGGCCAACCCCCAGCTGACTACAACCTCCCTTCAGGTAGTTATAGAGAGCAATAAGGTCTCCCCCGAGCCTCCTCTTCTCCAGACTGAACAATCCCAGCTCCTTCAGCCGCTCTTCATAAGGCCTGTGCTCCAGACCCCTCACCAGCTTTGTTGCCCTCCTCTGGACACACTCCAGGGCCTCGATGTCTTTCTTACAGTGAGGGGCCCAAAACTGGACACAGTACCCGAGGTGGAGCCTCACCAGTGCTGAGTATAGGGGGACAATTACTTCCCTGTTCCTACTGGCAACACTGTTTCTGATGCAAATTCTTTTAACTGCATTTTTTTTCCCCCAACAAAGTTAATCCAACAAAAAGTGTTAACTGTTTTTAAGCCCTGCAGATCAGAGAAACTGAGAGTACTTGCACATCAAGATAGAATAGTTATTTTCAGTTCCTATAGCTATTTCCCCCTTTAGCAGTGATTAGTACTCCATAATGGTTTCATGATACCTGAAGAAATAGAAAAGGAAAAAAATGCTTTGAAGCAGAGGCAAAATACATCCTTTACAGAAGGCAGTGATAGATCTTCTATGCCTGCTGTCATAATTATTTTTCCCTTCCTGCCATCATTTGTTTTATTTCCCATACTAGGTAGCTCCTTCCTTCAAGTTCATTGTAAAACTATCCTTGCAAAATCATAAGGTTTAGTGTCCAATTGTGCAAAATATCCACTGCTTCGTATAGGATCTCAATAGCAACTTCAGTAACTTCAAAGGTGGGTAAGTTTGTACAAGGGTAGAGCTTCACAAACTTGTGCTCTAATCCTTTACTTTGAAATCTGACGTCCGACCTTAAAAATGAAACATTATTTATTTATTTATTTACATATTTCTCCATTATAGCAATTTACGTATTGACATGTAGCTCACAATGAATTCAAGGACAATAAATTATCCAACAGGAAAGCAAGAAAGCCTAAGTACAGAACGAGATAAAATGGTTGGGATCAGGAATACCAGATACAGAATGACTTTGTGTAAGGGAGTGAAGTTTCCCTCATTGATGAAATCAGAAATAAACTGGTTGTCTTTGCCTTGTAGGAATTATGCAGTGTGAGCACTGGGTCTGCTGTCTGACAGCAAAAGTGGCCCTGGGTGACAAATGAAACACCAGGATGAGGCATTTCATGCCAATACTCAAAGAGCTGGTGCTAGTATATGGAAAGAATCTGCTCTTGACAAATTCTTGCAGACTCCCAGAACTGCTTATGGTGACAGGACTGTGCCTATCAAATTGTTTCTTAAATGTTTTTATACTTAAATGTAATGTCTGTTTTATTTGCCTCAGAGGAGGGTTATAATCAAAATTCCCCAGCAGTATATTTTTTGCTTCCTAATGCTCCCCTAGACCACCTTACAGTGAACAGGAAGTTATCAAAAATTAGAAAGGTAAAAAGGTTTTTTTTTGTTGTTGTTTGTTTGTTTGTTTGTTCCTCCTTCATATCTTTTCTTCTCACACATGCATACACTCACTCCCTTGAAACCTAAGCTAAACAGAAGAGGTCATAGCTGTAGAGGCACCTGGAATGTGAGAGCATCTGGTTCATCAAGGTCAGCAGATCAAGAAGCTTTTCAGGTCAAAGAGGATAATAACAAAGGAAGTGATAAACAAAACATACTGAGACACAAACCTGATAGGCAAACAAATTAGAGAGGTGATAACAGATACCAAAACTCTTCGAGCACTACGTGAGGGGCCATTAAGAAATTACAGGTACAGCTTTGAAGAGGGCCAACCTAGGTTTTGTAACTGATAAGAAGAGGGAAACAAGAGGAACATGGTCATCTGGTATATTTCAGTGGGGATGTGCAAAACTGTTAAGGAATGCCTAAGGGAAGTGGGGGAAAAGGAGGTAGGAGGCAGGATAGAAGGGTCAACAGCATGTGAGTAGGTACTGTTCAGTATACTTGTCTCCCTGAGCTCTGTGCCTCATTACTGCAGTTAGCTCTATACTCTTCTTAGCATGGATCTGTATATGTAATTCACTTGGAAATTTCAAGCTGGGCTAGCAGGCAAGCAGGAGGAGAACATGCATCTGGAAAGATTCAAAATCTTTACAAGAAAGTCCTGGTCTTCACTGGCATATCAGATGGGATGAGGGTCTTTGCTGGTATTCAGGGGACCTAGGAGTATGGATGCCTATGGGATGAGTTAAGCGAGTGCTGTGGGTGTGCAGACAGCACTAAGCTGGAGCAGCTGGCAAGTAGGAGGACCCATAGGTGGGTGAGAGGGGCTAGAGGCTGGGATCGAGAGAGGGTGCCAGAAGGGCAAGGAGCCATGCCAGTGCCTGGGCAACCTGCAAGCTTGTCCTGGTGAGCTTGGAAGTGCACAAGTATGTGCCTGCACCAGGAAACGTCAGTCCTGATAAAAAAAAAATGAGGAAGGTTAGTTACATGTCTATACATCTATATGAGTCCTGGCAGTGCTTTATATGTGGGTGCTGTTGATGGCTGTGCCTTCTCTGTGGCTGATGGTGTGGCAGCTTACAAAAGTGACCTTGTTGTGTGCATGTTTGGGCATGCACCTCTTTGGGGTTCATGCTCAGCCTTGCTACTGGATGAATGTGCAGATGGGAAAATATCAACGCATCCATTAGCCTGGTATGGAAAGATCTGTGTTTCTGGATGCAACAGGCTGGGCTCCAGAATTGGGGTGGAAAGAAGCCTCAAGTTTCTGAGCTCATGGAAAGCCATGGCCTTGTAATACCTCATCACAAAGGCCTTACGAAAGCCCCTGAAGATCCAGTGTCTGCTATCCTATAGAATACAAAAACATAGTCAAAGTGGTACATTCCTTGATCCCTGAAATTTTAAAATGGCAGCAAACAGGAAAGTATGCAGCTGCAACAGTATGTATTACTGCAGAGTTTCATAAATAAACTATGTAGCTTTAACCCCAGTATCTGGACCATTAAGACAGTTAAGGGGGAAAATAACTAAATAAATACATAAATAAGAAGATTAATTTCAGTTTATGGGAGAAGACCCCCCTAGATATTCTGCAATTATTGTCAACAGTGGCAGTGCCTCTTTTTTCTTTAGCACTCCCACCACATACTGACTAGGGTTATTGTTTCAGTGATTTCTATTTTGCGACAAATCTGAAATTATTTTCCTTGTCAGCATGTTAGCAGAAACAGCATGATGATAGAGAAATAGTGACAAAACAATTGGCAACAGACACTTCAGGTACCTTTGTTGAATATGAACCATGTGGTATTCAGCAAATAAATCTATTAGTTCATAGTAACAAAAACAACTGATGATAAAACTGAAAACCAGACTTCTCGAATAGGTAGGCAAAGCTTTGTGAAGGATCTGCAAAAAGCATCATCTGTCTTTTGCCTTTGGCTGGACATGTCAACAAATATGTGTAATGAATATGAGATGCAGGATTATTTATTGCATTACGTGGAGCCTTCAGATTAATTTGCAAACAAACTCAGGCACAAGAGATACTGCAGGAGTATTCTTAGTATTATTTTCAGCAGTACAAGTCCTGAGTTAAGCTGTTATTACTCACACATTTTTGCTGGAATTTGTCAGGCAGAAGGTATAAAAAGAGGTGACCCTGATTAGTATGGTGGTATGCATTAATGCATTTACATAATTTGCTTTATTTAGGAAGTCCACATTTATCTGATACAATCATGTGAGTAAAAGCATTTTGTTATTACTGAGCAGAAATAAATCTCAAAGGTATTAAAAGATTCCTTGAGAATCTGTTTTTCATCACACAGTGACTGCAGACCAAAGAACATTTAGGGGATAATAGAAAGATATGGAAGAATTTTCTTTTCTGCATTCTTTTATGGAAGGGTAGCAGCTAGGAACAAGTGAACATAAGTAATGTACTCTCAGTCTATTTTGTTGGAGTACGATGATCCAACATGCCTACAATGAAAGTAACTGAAAATCTGGAAATTCTTAGTACTGTGATATTCAATATATTTTTGCCTAGTGGTACAGGGGAGATCTAACTGTGATTTGTAATTAGTTATAATATTCCCTTTAAGGTAGCAATCTAAATTAAAATGACTAGCCAGAAGGTTTTTTAAAAGAGCAACTCCAACCTCCTTAGGAAATCACAGACATATTGATATATCATCATTTTCTAGCATCCTAAGGCAGTCCAAGTTTTTTCAACTTTTTTTTTTTTTCTTCCTTAATTGTTGCATTTTCATAAAGGATCTCTTTGGTTATATTCCCACTTTTACAGGATTTTTTCAGGAATATACCACTTTTCACATTTTAAAATTGTAATTTTTTATATCAATTATCTTTTTGTTTGTTTGTTTGTTTGTTTCTTTTTAGTTTAGATAAACACAATGAAATGTACATTTTGGGAAGCCACGGGACATGGATAAATTTTTATAGCATGTTGCACACAAAATTGGCTCATATATTCCCTTATTAGCATTATGTTTTTCTTTATTAACACAGTAGACTAGAGTATGATGAAAATCTGTTGAGAATCTCTATTCTGGTTTGTTACTCAGCAGGGAAAAAAATAAACGTCTCCAATAATTTTATCTAAAGCATTTTATTTTGTAAACACAATAAAGTACACATGCAAGCAATGAAACACCAGAACATCTGGTGATCTGCAGGTGGGCCTGGAATATGAGGTTGGAACAGGTGCAGAGAAGCAGGTTTTCTGATTCTGAAATTGTGTTAGATACTTGTAGGTTTCTATACATATGAAAAAATGACCTGCATGGATTCTAGGTAGGTGAGAATCAGTCATGTGTCATGTTCAAGAATATATTTTGCAAAAGGATGGAGTTATAAATAAAAACTACTATGAGAAGGTTTACATTTTAATATATGTTTTAATTATAATGTTTGTGGCTATCCCAGTCTTCTCATTTCTTCCCTCTGCATCATTCCCCTAACGTAACTGCTGTTATACAAGTTAACTCTAATGCTGGAAAATAACTTTTTTTCTTAATTAAAAGTAGTGTTTCTTAAGTTGTATTCACTCTTACCTCTTTATTAGTGTTGTTTTTGTATTTTTTTTAATATTATCATTAGTAGAACCAGTTATGCATATAAAGATACAAAAGACAGCAATTAGCAAAAAGGTGTTTCAAAAATCCTGCAACATTCTTAGAATTTGAAAATGGGAGCTAACACTTCCTACTCTCTTTTGGAAATTTTGCCAAAACATTTATATGAATCCTTTGGGACTGCAAAATGGTATTGCATAATGTTCCAAGAATAAGATATTTCATTTTCTGTTGAGTATTTTATTTTTAATCTCATACAGACCTCAAAGGAGCAAGCTCATTTACATGACTCCTTAAGTTGTTATACCTCTGGTAGGGTCTGTAAATCAGTGAAAGCAGTTTAAAAATTTTAATCTGTGTCTCATTTGAATTCATTTAGAACTAAATTGAATTCATTATTTGCCATTTACCTCCTATAGCAAAACCAATACACACATAGAAATAGTTTGGCCACCTCACGTACAAAGATAACTGCTGCTTTATGTGTTCCTATCTGTGCTCATCATACCATGTACTTTACACGAAGCAGTTTAGTACAGAGAGGAGAAGGAGCAGAGACACATGTCTATGGCACACCTCTGTGTCTTTGCAAGGAAGTTGTCTGAAAGGCAGATTCGTTACCCAATCTTCAGTAAGGCAATCACATACACAGAGATGAGATATTGATTTATTGCAAAGTTCTATAACTTTGGGTGCTAGGTGGTCTCCTACAAAGCTAGCACACCCCAGGATTTTCGTAATTTCTTTTTATACATAGTTTTTTTTATCACTTGATTACTACCCAATGCAGATTCCAGCCTACAACTGGTCAGTTTAAGATAGGGCTCACTTCCAGCAGGCCAGCTAGAAATGCTAATTCAATACATATTTTCTCGAGATGTTCCTATCTTCAAAGACAAGTTTAGTCATTGTATTGTGATTAAGAGTTCCTCTACTTAGTTGCTTTAGCAGTTTCATGGATAGTCATCCTGGCTTAAGTAAAAGTAGATATTTACTAAATCTAAGGATACACATACGCAGATTTGTACAAAGGTTAGCTCTTACTGACAACAAGGGGGCAAATTTAAAATCCAAAGCCTAAATTCAGTCAAAAAGCTTTAAACAGGCACATGAATTCAAAATACACCAGGATGCATTTAGTTAACTTGATTACCATCAATCATTTGTGCTATGCCAACTTATAAAATCTGAGATGTGACCGACTGCTGTTGTGTGATGAACACTTTTTACCTACTCATCTTTCAGGTAGAGATTTTACCATGTTGTTCCATTTTTTCTTACATTATTAATCAATACATCTGTAGATGATCTTATTGCATACATCTATTCCATTCATTTCTAATCAGTTATGTTTCAAATTTCTTTAGTTCTACCATTTAGAAAATAATATTTGCAACTCTGATATTTGCAACAGCCCTCAGGCAGTTTTATTTCCCCATAAAGGACATGAATGGGCCCTGACTGCCAAAGGAAGCCTAGACACATCTTTACATTACAACTACCTAAGGATTCTCTTTTCATCTTCTCTGCCAACAGTTGATATTAAGGCCTCATCTTCCCAGAGCTAATAGCTCTAGTTATCTTAGATCCACTGAGCTTACCAACTAACTCATCTTTAAGTTGATGCACCTTCAATATCTATTAAATAGGCTGCATAATTGAAATGGGAACTATTAGAAAGGCTACCCTCCCCCTTCCACTATTGGTAGGCTATAAACTGAGCACAATTTGATCTATTTTTAAATAACTGGAGAGGTATCCGCTATACACACAAAGCCAGCAGACCAGCTTTATTAGGTACTACACTTGAAAAATGATGAACACCAAAATAATCATCAGCAAAATCACCCAACACTGATCTTATCAACATATTCAGCCTGAAAGACTATTCCAGTCTTAGCATTCCACTAAGAAAAAATAGAATAGAACAATAATTATTATTTATGGCAGCCAGGAGCCAAAATGCATGTTATTTTAAGTTGCACATTAGCATTTAAATTAAACCAGTTCACTTCTTAAAATACACTTATGGACCCAAACTTGAATCCGAAGTACAGTTATTAAACATTCTTCTGGATTTTCAAGAGAGAAGTTGGTATACCCACAAACAAAAAGGAAGGGAAAAGGAAAAGATCATCCTCTTCAGTAGTGGCATTTTTCCTTTGTCCTCTAAATTAGTGCTGCTTCCATTCACATTTTAGAACCTCACTGAAGATCTTAATATCTAAACTTCCTACAGCCCCTACTGTCAAGACACTGTTCTATGTTATATTGGTCACACTGCACCTGTGTAACCTGTAAATGTGACTCATAATCTACCCAGTGTCCTTTGCCTTCTGGGTCACACTTTGAGGGTACACAACTTAACCCAAGTGTCTACACACAGCGGAGTGCTTGTTTGGGGGTCCTAATTCTCACCTAATTTGCATGTAATTAATCTGTAAAAAACCCAGGGGTTTACATGGAATTATTTTCATGTCCTCATGTAACTTGCAGGTACATCAAGAACCATCAAGAATTCATTCTTACTCTAAATGCACAGTTGTTTTGACTTTGTTTACTTTCAGTGACCTGGGGGATTGTTTTTTGTTGTTGTTGTTGTTGTTTTGTTTTTGCTATTATTAACTGCTGTAGCTGCTGATGGTCCTATTTATGATTCCTGATGTAGTGCTTTGCCATGCATATTTCTATCAGAGTGACACAAGGTCATAACTCAAAGGATACAAATCAAGGCAAGAAATCCATTGTTTGTTTTAACTGCAGAAGTTCTCATCATTATGCAGTTCTTTGCCAGGAATTAATTTCATTGTAATATGCTTACCTAATAGCTATACCTAATAGCTTACCTAATAGCTACAAATAAATAAATAAATAATACAACATTGTATAAAGCTGTTAGTTTTTAATAGCAATAACTTTATTTATGAACATGACTGTAGTTCATTACACAGGTTTTACATGTGAACTGTACTATCTTTTGGCCGAAAATACTAGCAACCCTTCCTTTCTCTGTCTCTTTCTCAAACACACATGCTGTTCATTACATTTACAGTCAAGTATTCTGAATGCTAAAGGATATTATATTACAATAGTCACTAATAGGGAAATTTCTATGGAAGTCAGTGTACAAAAGCAATCTAAGAAACAGAATGCTTCGAGAAGGGACTGGATCTTTATAATCTGTCTTGCACTGGCAGTGGGATTGAGTGCACTCTCAGCAAGTTGTTGAGGACATCAAGCTATGGGGTGTGGTCAACATGTCAGAGGGACTGGATGCCATCCAAAGGGACCTAGACAGGCTTGAGCAGTGGGCCCAGGTGAGCCTTATGAGGTTCAGTAAATCTGGAAGTTAAAGAGCAAATGCTTTAGTTCCGGGTATCTGTCTGGAAGAGAAGAAGAACTACGTTCCCCAAGAGCTTTTTCGAGTACTGTTATCATTCCTGCTCAAGGGAACAGATATAATGGCGCAGGTCATCTGACTTGCCCCTCTTCTCATCTTGCCGTGTTCCCTGTCGGATCGGCTCGCTACTGCTGCTCCCGACTGCATGCAAGGCTTCAGTATTAGCATATGGCCTTTGGCTCTTGGACAATCTTTCTCTCAATTATTGTTGATTTATATTGTATTATAGTGTGTTATCTTACATTCCAATACTATATTTAGTAAATTGGTTTGTTTCTCCTCAGATTGTTGCCACTGTTTTTAATTATTTTGGGGTCCCCTGTTTCCCTTCCTGGAGGCGTGGATTTTGCGAAATCCCTCCGCCCCTCTAGTCACGGAACCGGGCCGGACCAGCCCTTAAACCGTTGACAGGGTACTGGTAGGTGGCAAGCTGGACATGAGCCAGCAGCGTACTCTCACTGCCCAGAAGCCAACCGTACCACAGTCTGCATCAAAAAAAGCGTGGCCAGCAGGTTGAGGGAGGTATTTCTGCTCTTCTGTGCTGGTGAGACCTCACCTGGAGTACTGCATCCAGATGTGGAGTCCTCAGTACAGGCGAGACATGGACTTGTTGGAGCGTGTCCAGAGGAGTGATGGAACACTCCATCCAAGAGATGATCCAAAGGGATGGAACACCTCTCCTGCGAGGACAGGCTGAGAAAGCTGGGGCTGTTAAGCCTGTAGAAAAGAAGACTCTGAGGTGACCTGATACTGGCCTTTCAATTTCTAAAGGGGAGCTACAGGAAAGAAGAGGACAGACTTTTTAGCAGGATCTGTCCTGATACAGTAAGGGAAAATGATTTCAATCTTAAAGAGGTTACATTTATATTAGATAAAAGGAAAAGATCTTTTACAGTGAGGGTGGTGAGGCACTGGAACAGGGTGGCCAGAGAGGTGGTGGATGCCCCATCCCTGAAGACATTCAAGGTCACAATGGATCAGGCTCTGGGCAACCTGATCTAGCTGTGGATGTCCCTGTTCATTGCAGGGGAGTTGGATTAGATGACCTTTAAAAGTCCCTTCCAACTCTAAGGATTCTATGATTCTAATACAATAGCTCAGGTTCTTACACTCATAAAACCATTTTTTTTTTTTTAATTTTTACTTTGTTCCAGATATATATCATGTTAAGTCACTAAAGGTGGAAAATTAAATTCTAGATGCCCCACAGTTCCAGTCCAATTTCCTATCACTGTTATTGACCACCAGTGGATACTCAGGCACAGCATAAGAAAAGGACATTTTTTTTCAGCTGATGGTATCTGACTATGCAAGTCAGAATATTGACCTCACAGGATCTGTCCACCTGATCAATACACTCAAATAAATAAATAAATAAATAAATAAAATTGCACCCATACAGGAAACAGTTATCTTTGAGAATAAACCTGAAGGAAGGTAAGCCTCCTTGTTGCACATCTGAATATTTTTTCCACCAAATGCTCTTTGAGCAAGAATTCATAGCTTTGTGAAGAGTTATTTCAAATAGCTCCATTCAAATGAGCATAGGAATGACAACTGGGAACTGGGGAACATACATGCTAGAAGAGAGGCTGAAAAAGATTCACAGAGTTTTTGTAGATTGTAAGAAATAATTTTTAAGTTTTCACACCTTTTCTAAATAAGAAATTTAACAGTATATGTATATTTAAATAACATATATTTATATGATCAGTCATTTCTGTTCTTCCAAAAGACAAGAGTTGCTCTAATAAAAATTACAGATATATATATATATATATTTTTAGAGGATTGTTAATGGAACTAAGAGGTTTTTTTTTTCCATTAAACTTTAGATAATAAATGTTCTTAATTTATTAAGTGTATAAATTATATATATATATTAGATACAGATCATATTATTCACTGATCAAACATATATAATATATTTGCATATATAAGTAACGTGAGAATAATTGTGAGAAAAGTCATAAACTTCCCATGAGTAGTCTGCAAACAGCGATCACTTTATTTCACTGTAATTATACATAAAGTCCAACAACTTTTCTGTTGACCAGCTATCATAGCATATGAACACCTTCTAATGTTTAATGATTTTAATTTCAAGAGAGTAATAAGGGAAGAGAATTCTACACTTGTATTCCAGAGGAAGTAAAGGAAGAATAGGGCATATTTAGAAGAGCAGATGGGCTTTCTCCCAGACATACAAGAAATCTGTGAAAACAGCCCCTGTACTTTACTTAAAGACTCATCTCTCAACCACACTCCATCTCCATCTGTTTGTTTAATAGCCTCATTCCTCTTAGAGTTGGACTCTCTTAGAGGTGATTCTGGTCACCAGAGCATATTGTTACTGCCTGTCTGTTCAGGAGATAGCCACAGCTGAGACAGGAAGACGAGTGTAGCCAAAGACTAGTCTTCTCTTGTAAACACTTGAGGAAACACTTTTGTAGGTCCTGTCTGAATGAACACTGCCCAGTGCACAGTATTATTTTTTCACATTCAGGAGAATGAAGAGACTGCTAAATCTTTCAGTGAAGATGGAAACAGTTCAACTTTCTCCTACCTAAATGAGTGAAGGAGAAGTTCAAAGGTTATCCCTGAATCAAGACCTTATATAGAATCAGCCTGACACGATGTCGGCATCATATGGTAACACTTTAAACCCTTTCTATAAGCCTTTCATTTAGGAAACAATTACTCTATGCTTTTGTCTAATATAATTAATAGGTCAAGCAGCACTTATTAAGTTTTTAGGCATTAATTAACATTTCAAAATTCTCACATATGACACATTAATTAGATATCAATCACTTATTAGAACTACTGACATTTAATAAGCATTTTTAATTTATACCAAGCTATCATGATGTACATATCTTTCTAAGCTACAAGTACCAGCAAATAGTACTTAAGGAGTTTAACATGTTAACTCTTATTTTGTCTTTGTAATTAGCATGTAAATAGTCACCTTATTTACTTCAGTCATAAAAACATACCTAGGTCTCTGCTATTCACCAATAATAAAAGACAAACTATTGAATAATATGCATTACATGCATATCAAAATAATTTAAAAACATCAATTAACAGTGTCTTTGCCCTATTTCTGTGTAAGATTTGAACTTACATCCTCTTTTGATTTAAATATCCTATCCTGAAGAAATGTCCAAGTGTTAATTGCCAACCCCTATCGCCCCTTAATTATGCATTCTTGTATCTTTTTTGATGCTTCCCTTGCATTGCTATATCTCCTATTGTTGAGATCTTGCCATTAAACGCTTCAGAGACATGATCTCTCTCTTGACCTAATTACACCTCTTGACCTAATTATCAGTCAATTTTTATAACATTAATAGGTGCTTAGGATGTTATATATAAAGCCCTACAGGGTGCCCAAACTTTACAAGACTAATGTCCTGTTGGCAGCTTGGCAAGAACTGGAGAGCTATGTTTCTTCTGCACATACACACTTTTGCATATTTTCTCCCACTGTGTCCTAACTTATAAGATTTTCTTATATGTGTACCTTTGCTGAGCAAATAGTAATCACTTGCTTATTAAGTAGACGTTTCTTGTCTAACATAAGCCTGTATAATAAATTTATGCAGCAGTTTAGAGTGTGCAAATACAGAGACATTTCCAGCTTTGTCTGGTACACATGCTCGTGTTTCAACAATACTGGGTTGTGTCACCAGGGCAGTATGGCAATAGCCCCCATAGGGGAGAGTGGAGTGCTTTACATGTGCACTTCCATGAAGTATAAAGACACTCATTTACCTATCTGCCTCTGCTCTGCTCAGTAGACAGCAGCATCTGGTATTTGGAAACACTCTGCAGTCTTCATGTGAAACTATAGCCAGAGCTACAGAAGAATGCAAGAATGCAAGTTAGCAGGAATTTCACCTGCAACACATGAGACTTGACAGATCTGTAGTCCACCTGTTATGGCTTAATTGAGCTAGCACAAACAGCAACAAGTAGTGAACGCATGCTGTCCAGATGCTTTGGGAATATACATGCAAGTACCCATACTGCCATCTTTCATTACAGCTGTTAGCTGGATTAAGATATTAAATGTAGGCTAATTTGTTACATTTTTCACCTTTTCCTTGCAGTTTTGACAAAGCCTAAAGATGATTAACCAGGTTTTTTTGCAAATATTACAGAGCTGTTCTTATTAAAGTCAGAATCAGACCCCTGAAGAAGAAAAACACTATAATTCCCTTATTTTCAGGTGGAAAACTAAAAGACAAGTGAGATAAAGGAAACCTTGCAACACTGAACCTCATAACACTTCTATGTTCTTTAGCCATGACACACCTGGAGATTTAACATGGTGTAAACTGGTTTGCTAGGATCTGTCTGTGGTCTACAGAGAATGACAGGCATCAGCAATGAATAGAGTTGAAACAAAATTCCTTTCTCAAATACAATCCATAGCTTCTAGTTAAATACCTTAACTCTACCTTAATGCACAAGGAAGATTAAATGGGATTCAAAACAGACAGCATGCTGTGCACAGTTTATATAATAGAGGAGGTCAAGACTTAAATCCTTCACTTATGTCAGACCAGGTTTACAACTGAGAAACCTCTTCTGCACTAATGCACTTGTGTCTTTCCTTTCAAAATAACAGGCACCTCTTTCTTGTAAAATAAAGAGGTCAGGAAATGGTGTTCCTACTATTTAAATGGGATTCAAACCAAAGGTATTAGATCCACGTAGCTATGTAGCTGTAAGATGGTAAGGAATATTTTCATTTTGAAACAGTGCTACTTTGCAGAAATGATTATATGATTCATTGGGCTAGAGAGAAAAGTGGAATTCCAGTGACTGCAGTCATCTGCTGAAGAAGACACCTAACTCTTGACCCTATTTTCAAGGACTGTTATACTGTTTTATAAATCAAAAACTGAATGAAGTCATAAGCTGACCTAGCAACCAAGATCAAACCCCATCTTTTAAAAATTTTAACAACCACTAAGATGTCATTTAAAGTGCTTGCTCTTTTCACTGCCATGCATCTGCTTGGTGGAACTCCTTGCCTCATGACATCAGGAGATCCCTAATTTCTTCTTTTTTTAAGCCTACATTTAAGACTGATCTGTTTTCACTGACTTTTAACTGACATTCACTAATTATTAACTCTGCAGGATAGATTAAATTTTAATTTTAATGTCATTGTAAAACACCACAAAGTGCCTCAGCATGATAAGATGCTATTAAAGTTTAAACTGTTGGTATAAGTTAGCCACCTGTTCAAAATGTTAAAAATCTACACATTTAAATCAATCACACCACACTGGATGCCCCATCAAGGCTAATGTTGATAAATTATACTCTTAGCTTTAGCTGATATACAGTCATTATTCTCCAGAATGGTAGTATATTAGACTTTATTTTGTAGAGTTTTAGTTTGGATTGAGTGTCATTTTTCAAAATCTTAAATGCACTTCAATGCATATGTTCCAGTCTGCTAAATCGCTCAGAAATTATCCTGGCTAAACAATACCTTTGAGATTCTGTCCAGTGTATGAGAAACTGGCTGTAGTATTATTCCAGGAGTTCCTGGAAGTACTGTGAAACAGTAGATAAGTGTGTGTTTGTATAGTTCTTGGCATCTCTGTGCCTAATCAGAAGAACTGGTTAAAATGATAAAATGATGTATAGAAAAAAAAAAAAAAAAAAAAAATCTATACCTTCCTGTCTCAGGAGGTGATGGATCAATTTGAAGGCTGAAGCAAATGAGATATGCCATGTCTGTCATAGCTGTGATCTATAGACAGAAAAAAGAAAAATACATACACACTTATTTTGGTTTGTCTTCCTATAAAATACTGCTAATACATTTTTTTCTCCATGCCAATCTTGTCTCTTCACTTGGGTAAGTACTATTTCTTATTGAAGGAAAGGAGCTTAGTTCTCTACCTCCAGTACAGTTGCCTATTTTAGTAGTCTTAGGTCTGGAAGCAGTGTATTGACTTTACTATCAACTGCTCTTTTCATGCTCAGAAATGTCATTTATAAGTAAACCAGAAGGTTTCATCACTTTATTATAACTGAAACAATCTTCAGTACCCCATTTTTGGCTACTTTTACAGCACAAAATTGTTGTTATAGTTGTAGTGGAAATTATAATACAATTCCAAATTAATTTAGATGAATATGCCCTCGCTTCCAGACAAGTGACAGCAGAACCTTCAGTTTCCATCTGTAATACATTCCTTCAGTTACTAGAGTTCAGTGGAAACCCCCCCAAAGAGATAAATTTCAGTTTGTTATTAAGGGATGGGAAAGGTAAAAGAGAACTCAATAGGAGAATTAGCTTCAGTTTACGTTCGGTTTCCATCTAGGACTGTGCTTTCCGTGAGCAACATTTGAGCATAGCGTACTAAGGATCTCTGACAGTGATTACTAGTATCTGTGTATCTATTTATGCTATATGACCGAGGGACACATGCAGGTTCTGAGGTTAAGAGGCATGAACTGGCTTTCACCCACACTGCTGAAAACAAACATAATCTGGAGCAGACTTCCTGTGCCCACATGACGTAGCTCTTCACCCTGCATTTCTCAAGGATCTGTTAGCTGCTGCTCTTATGAATAAAACATGTAATTATTTTTGTGAATTTTCAGTTCAAAGTGTTAAAAAAAAAAAAAAAAGTGAAGGCAAAGCTATATCTTTCTGCTTTCAAATGCTGTTCTACCTTTGTAACATATGTGAATATACATTGCATGTCCTGAGATGTCCCATGAATTGTGCAAAGCTTCACGCTGGAGACAGTGGGTTACAGCCACCCAGAGCATGGCCAAGAAAAAGAACAAAGTAGAAAAGAAAACCAGATACGAGCACCCAGGCTTTCTTTCTGAGGCTGTTTTTCACCAAAATAAGACTTTTCCTAATTCTCATCAAAAATCAGCGCAGCTAAGCTTGCAGGTGATTTAGACAATGCCTAGGCAATAGGGAAATTAAAATTAAAAAATTGTTAAAATTAAAAATTAATTAAGAATTAGAAAAGTGTTTAGAAATTAAAAATTGTCAGTATCCATCAAAACAAGACCATAGGATGAATAAAATCTTATGTTTTCTACTGATATCTGCAAAACAAGCTGTGCAGAAATGAGTGTGGAATATCTCTTTCGTCAGAGTTGATTTTAAAAGAGTAGACAGAGGTGTTCTGAAAAAGTAATTTTATTCAAATAAAGGGAGGGTCCATGGACATAAATTCCTGTGGAACTCCTTAAAAATTCTAGGAAATGCAACCCTCCTATTCCCTAACTCCTGGCAACAGATCCTTCCCCTATCCCTATAGGCTGAGGTACTCAGAGGTTACAGACTTCTCAGTTTACCTACCCAATTATTCTTCATGTGACTGACTATCTCCTTGGCAGCCTTGGTCAAATTTATTTTTCTAATTGGTTTTCTCAAACAAATGAGCAACTTCGTTTAACACAACTATTCACAAGGTCGTCTTCAGAAGATGAATGGCATCTTGGTTTGGTAAGGACACAACCCCCACCATCCTGTCAAGTGAAAACGTGAAAATAAGTATATGTTATGCGGTCAATTTTGGAAGAACTTGTAGAGAATTATCCACTGAGAATGTAAAATTCTAATGTTTCCATGCTCCTAGAAGAGATTCTTCTCTTAGCTTGATGATTAGCTGTCTGTTGCTTTTCCAGTAGCACATAAAAAAATACAAATGAACTCACATTATCAACAAGCAATAGAAATTTTAAAATTAATATTTGAAGCACAGAGAATGAAGAAAAAACTGAATATATGTATTAAAATTCTGAACTTACCAGTGATATACATATACATGTGTTTGATAAGCCAGAAAGCTTTAGGCTAGCTTATTATAACTATATATAATTGAATTAGGGGGAAAACAAAACAAACAACAACAACAACAAAAAACAGTTTTTTTCAAGGGTCATCTCTTCTGGAGTTTAACATCTTCTTAAAAAAAAAAAAAAAAACACAATAAAAGCACTACTACATATAAAGAGTTCCTCTAAGCTGTAGCTATCTGCTTAATCAGTGAGAAAGAATTATCTTAATAGGATGACTTTGTATTTAAATTGTTGGGCTTTACAGTCTAGGTCTGCATGTGATTTAACTGTTTTTGCCTTTACTAAGTTCTAAGTGTGCTAAGTATTAAGCTTTATTCATACATATTCAGTGCAGTAAATACCATCCAGACTGGTCCCTATATTTCCCTTCTTCATATGGTCAAAATGAAGGAAATCTGGGCTTAGTTCAAATGCTGTGCCTAAAAGATAATGCTGAGTCACAAAGTTGATCAGAGGGCTAGAGTACCTCCCCAATGAGAAGCTGGGGCTCTTCAGCTTGGAGAAGAGAAGGCTCCAAGGAGACCTTATACCTGTCTTCCAGTACCTGAAGGGAGCCTACAGGAAAGCTGAGGAGGGACTTTTTAGAAGGGCATGTAGTGACAGAATGTGGGGAAATGGCTTTAAACTGGAAGTGGGTAGATTTAGACTACTGGAAAAAAAATCTTTACTGTGAGGGTGGTGAGACACTGGAACAGCTTGCCCAGAGAGGTTGTGAACGCTCCTTCCCTGGAAGCATTCAAGGTCAGTCTGGGTGGGGCTAGCCCTGGTCTAGAGGGAGATGTCCCTGTCTATAGCAGGGGAGTTGGAACTAGATGATCCTAAAGGTTCCTTCCAATCCAAAACATTCTATGATTCTGTGATTTTATAACAGTTTAAGATATGAGCTATCCCAAATACTCCGGTGGGTCTGGCAAGTATAACACAGTATCTTCAGGGAAGATGTTACTCTACATACAAAGAACTGAAGGTCTTGTGAAGGTATTCAGAGGTATTCTTGGGCATTCAAGAGGACACTAAAAAGTTTTAGATTGACGTAAATTGTCTTGTCGCTAAAACATTTTTCCCATAGGTTCCATTCTGCTTCACGGTCAATGTGAAAAAATAATTTGGTTTAATATTTATAACATTTAAAATTAGAATTTAAGAATTTTTGAAACTTCAAGAATTCATGAACAAAAATTGTACTCATAAGGAAGATAATAGGACATCTTTTACTGGACATTTTAAAGTACAGTACTAAAAAAAATACAACACATAGTTTAGTCAGTTATTATTTTTTTATTGAATTTACATGGCAAGATTCTCCTAGGTGGAGGCTGCGAGGGTGGCCTCTGTGAGCAGAGTCCAGCACTGCCTCATGTTTGATCAGAGCCAGCTCAGTTGGCTACAAATGGCACCCCCCACTGGGCAGAATCCTCTCCCTACATCCTAGGAAAGGCTCGTGAAAGAGGAGGCTGACCCCCTGCAGCTCATGAGCATCAACAGGAGTAGATCTCCACATGCAGCCATGGAGGAGCCTCTGTGACATCCACGGTGCAGCAGTGATGAGGCTTGAAAGAGGCACAGCCCATGGATACCCCCACAGGAACAGCCTGGGCCACCACTGCATCCATGGAGAGGATCCTGTGGTGGGGCAGGAGGGCCAGGGGAGATGCTGCCTGTGGGCACCCATGTGGAGCAGCTCATGGAGGATGGACCCTGTGGTACAGCACCATGTTGGAGCACTGCTTGGAGAGCTGCAGCCTATGGGATGTCCATATGTGTTCCATTTGGGAAAGAGGACATCCCATAGGAAGGACCCCATGTGGAGAAGAGGCAGAGAGTGACCATAAAGGAGCAGCAAAGGCAAAGTGTTATGAACTGACTGCAGTCTCCATTCTCTGTTCCCTCACATCACTTGAGGGGAGAAGGTAGAAGAGGATGGATGGGTGAGAAGGTATATTTAGTTTCTCACTTTTCTAGTCTGTTAGCTGTTGATTAAATTAATTGAATCTGTTTTGCCCATGTCAGTAACTAGTGAGTGATTTCCCTGTTCTTACCTCAATCCATGAGGTTTTCTCATCTTTCTTTTTTCCTTCTTCCCTTTTGAGGAGGGAGAGTGAGAGAGCAGTGTGATGGTGAAGAACTAGCTAACTTTTTTTAAGCGCCAAAGATTTTAGCCAAATTTTTCTTATTCGGTTTTTGAAGAGATTGATCAGGTGCATTTTGGAAGTCCCTTATGATCCATGTTGCTGTAGTGAAGTGATTGCTTAGCCTTAGCCAGCTTCACACTATATGCCTAGTTTAAGCTAATCCTCTAGATTCCTCTGGCTGACAATGAATGGAGAAGGAAATGCAAGCAATTCAGTCTGTCCAAGAACAAATGAGCCTGAAAGAAGCTGTGGCTATCATTAGATTCACCTGCTAGGGTGTCAAGATACTAAAGAGTTGAGCACTGAGATCCTGACCTGAGGCCAGATAGGACTGTAAGTTGGATAAATATCTAGCCCCAGAAAACAGAAGTACTATATAAGTACATGGTGTAGGCATAGCTAACATCTATCTGTTGTTTCTAAGGGAGCTTTGAAAAGAAGCTTAGACTAATTTCTGGAGGTGAGATGAACTCTGCATTTTCTGAGTATAGGAACTTTTCCAGATTTATGTCTCTGTGAAACTGAAAAAAATACACTGATATCCTCAAAGAACTGAGGACATACCTTATACCTTAGCTTTAGCTTCTAGGAAATACTGACAAAGAGACAAAGAGAAAACTACTTCTTATGAATAATAGATTAATTATGAGAGTCAGTTTTTCTAGTGCCCTGGCACATTGTCTCAGATGATAATGTTTGGAAGCAACATAGCAACTCTCTGGAATGCTTATGAAGACATTTCAGAGCCAGAGGAAAACTGTGAAAACAAAACTATACTTTTCTATTATCTCCTAGTGTAGGTGAGGGATGAAATAAAAATAAATGTTCAGCGTATCTGAGACACATGACAGTTGGCTTTATGACAAAAGAGCAATAATTTCTGGTTTTAGAAACAAAGCACACATGTATAAAGGTGGCTGTCCAGTTCCCTTGATTACACATATAACATGAGGCAAAGATTAAGTAAGTTTAGTGGTACAACAAAATTCAGTCATGTAATTTAATATATAATTGGATATTGTCGCCACTAGCTACGTTCATACAGTCAATGTCCATCCCAGAAAAGTGCTGTGCATTGTTTTAAATAAAATCTACCCTGGTTATCCTTTGTACTTGCTGAAGTCTTAGCACTCCGGTAATAAATAGCAAATGGTAGCTAACTTTATGTTTATATGCTTTTCCTTGCAAAATGTCATAAGCAACTGCACTTCTGATAAAGAAATGTTGTCAGTAGGTAATATTCTACATCTTAAACCTCAGGAGAAGAGCACCAAAGGAAAGTTTATGACAGGTGGGACATATCTTTGATTAGTTTAGTATTAAACATATGGAACATAAATGAAACTCTGCAGCCTCAGGATTAAAGGAATGTATAACTAAGAGTGTTCTTTACTGAATATTTCATCCTTTGGCGTATTTAACTAGCTCTGATATTACTTCAGAGGAGGACCATGACAAGTTGCAAAGAAGAAAAGAGAACCATGGGAGGCTTTCCAGACTATTTGAGCATTCTGAAACATTCTAGTCTTTTTTTTTTTTTTTCTTTTCCTTTTTTAAGTTCAGATAGGTCAATTACTGTGTTACATTTTTTTGTTTTAGCATAAACAGAAATAGAAGCTATCAGTGTGTCCTAGCTGTGTTTACTCCTAAGATACTGGCTATAGAATCATAGTATTCTAGTTAAAACTGGTGATTTAAATAGCATAAATCTGCCTTTGAAAAATACTACAAGTACAGTTTATGTACGAAAAATAAACAAGAAAAGGAGTATATCATTTGTGGCCTGTCATTCTCTAGTGTTCTATCTTATAATGCCGTGAGGTTCCTTCAGGATACATAGATCCACAGAAGATGAATAAATATATTTGGATGACCCTTTGCTTCATGACCAGTTGGTATTATTTTATGGAATGTACCAAACTACATCAGTAGAGATGCTTTAGCTCTGAACATGCCAACATAAGTGAAAAAGTGGCTGTAATTTAGAGTCCCAAAGCATTCTTCCAGGAAGATTTCTTACTTTATAGTAGGCAAACATAAATCCTAAGTGAGACTCAGGATATTTTCTCCTAGGTTTACTGTGTAAGCTTGTCCCTGAACCTCTATTTCCAATATAGGATGATACCTAAGCAAATAGAAATACAGGTGAAAAAGTACTATTTAAATGGAAATAACTAGTTAATAGAATTCTTGGTGTCCAAGAGAATTCGTAAGTAGGAAGAGAATCCTTTTTGCATTTAACACATTCTGTTTATTTGTTTTCTACTTCCTTTCTCTTTAAACCATCAACATACTAAATCAGTTATTTTAAAAAGCTATTTGGGGTATTTTCATTCCTATCCAGTAATAAAGGTTACAATTTTCTCTTGTCCCTCTTTATATTTTTCTGGAGAAGCAATGTCAAATAATGAATTAATTAATGAATACTCTACTATCAAAAACTTTTGTCTCACAGAAGCAGTGTAAAACCAATTAGAAGTGTACATTTGCAAACTGGATGCATACAAGTATGACTGATTTACTCCCACACCCTAAAAACAAACAAACAAAATAAACAAGTAAACAAAACAAAACAAAACAAAAAACAGAACTTGATTGTAGCCTAAAATCATAAAAAAAACAGAACAAAACAAAAAACGAGGTTTGTAGAATCACTTGATGATGCTGCTAAATTCCTTCCAGAAACAGTTTTTCTCTCACAACCAATATCCATACCCAAGTAGATACACTATGATGTATTTGCTTTTTGAACCATGCACTTCATATGTCCAAGCAGATGATCTTTTAAATCTACATCAGATTTGGCCTTTGATTTCTTTTTCCATTTTGATGTTGGTTGGTTTGCTTTGCTTTGTTTTCCCACATGAAGTCTTCTGCAAATCATATGAAAAAATAGAATATTCAGACTGTATTTTTTTAAGGAATCTAGAGTTATTTCTTTCATTTAACATTGGAAATGTGCATAGGGATTAGTTCACTTGTCCACAGTTGGGAATTGAGATGCTCACATCCATCCTGTTTAGCATCCAGGTGCCACTACAGAAAGACATGTGTCCTCTGTCAAATGTCAGAAGGGTGACTGCCAGTAGTATGTTCAATGAAATTCATATCTGTCTAAAATATAGGATGTAATAAAAGGGCATACTACAGTGTGAACAACAACAACAACAACAACAAATCATGAAGTTTCAACTAGCTTTTACAGTAAAAATATACTTTATGAGAGGTATGTCAGGCAAAAGGACAGGCTTTTCACATCAGTATTTTTATCATAGGTGTAATATACCATATAATCTTTTTTGCTATCATATCTCAATTCTCTTATAACAGAACATATAACCTGCAGCTATACATAACACTGTTACTTGACACTAAGATACAGTGAGAGAAAATTAAATCAGGGCAAAGCATTTAGTAAAATCAAAAAGCTCCCACTGTTTTGCAGTCTTTCCTCCAGAATAATCTTAGAGATTTGTATCTGAATGGTCCAACTCTGAATGCTTCTGATTGTGATCTAAGTTAGAAAAACAGTCAAGAGGACAGCCTAGAAGACATAGAAGAGTTTGTTTAAAATTAACAAGCTTTTTCTTTCCATAGAGGTGAGGAAGAATAATTAACAAATAAAAAAATAATCATTCAGAAATATAAGAACAACTTCTTCGAATCCTACATCCCATTTCCAGACCTAGTCATAGCATGGAAAAATAGGGAAGAGTAAGGTACAAGCAGTGTAAATTCTAATTCTCTCCCAACAGGTTTTTTTTTTTGTTGTTTGTTTGTTTGTTTGTTTGTTTTAACTGATAAGAGACTTCAAAATTTAGACATTTGTACTTTGAATATGTGTATATTGCAGCTTTAGTTTGTGTGTTTCTGTGGTTATTATTCTGATCACTTCCATTTATTGCACTTTGAACAGCATCAGAAGACACTCTTGGAGCTTTTAAACTGGGTACCTTCTTTCAGGTAACACTGAACTAAAGCCAGTCCAAGACTGCACCCAATGAACACCTGTTGCTAACTGGCCACAGGACTTGAAAAGAGGTAGGCAAAATTAAACCTCATATATTGTGATTATCAGCTTCTCAGAACCAATAGTTTCTGTCCCACCAGTCCAACCTTGTGGACTTTAATAGTAGCTGATGTATTTATCTTACGTGTCCAATGATTTTTATTGAGTTTCTTTCCCATAAATTTCTCAGATTTTTCTGTGATTCTAGATAAACATTAAGTATCCAAATGAATACTGCACTTGAACCTGGAAAAGAAACTACTAAAGTAGTATAATAAAAATACAGTGGCATATTCTACTCAACAACTACAGCCACAAAGCAAAGTAAATATTCTTTTATAAAAGCTGTCATTATTGGATGCTCCCTGTCTCACATATCTTCAGTTCATGCAAGATTCTCACAGAAACCTTGTATAACAGGTTGAGTAAATCTGGTCATACGGTCAGCCATGGAGTGTAATGATACTCCTGCATGTATCCTTAAACAATAAAGTCAGTATTAGTGCTAATGTCTGCTGCTACAAGTACCCTTGCAGCATCAACAACAATCACACAGCCTTCTCTGTCTGTATGAACAGGCAAGATTGGAAATAAGCCTTATTTTTCATTTCACTGACAGCTCAAAGGTCGTGGTAAGTCTTGTGCTCTTGGTCCTGCAATATGAAGCCTAAGAAATGCTCTTTATTTTGATAGTAAACACAAATTTATTCTATACGTGAATAGATTCTGAAAATTCAATTCCTGTAAATCCCACATGCACTTCATTCATGCATGTCCTTTTAAATCAGAAGATTTTTACTATATATGATGATTTAGCACTAATGGTAAAAACATAAAGCCAAGAATATTCAAATACAAGGGCTCATGACCAATAGCTTTGTTATATATATATATGTATATATATGTATATATATATATATATACACAAAGGTATTATGCATATTTTGGGCTCCTCACTACAATAACGACATTGAGGCCCTGGAGTGTGTCCAGAGGAGGGCAACAAAGCTGGTGAGGGGTCTGGAGCACAGGCCTTATGAGGAGCGGCTGATGGAGCTGGGATTGTTCAGTCTGGAGAAGAGGAGGCTCGGGGGAGACCTTATTGCTCTCTATAACTACCTGAAGAGACGTTGTAGTGAGCTGGGCATCGGCCTCTTCTCTCATGTGACTGGTGATAGGACTAGAAGGAATGGCTTCAAGCTGTGCCAGGGGAGGTTCAGGCTGGACGCTAGGAAATACTACTTCTCTGAAAGGGTGGTCAGGCACTGGAATGGGCTGCCCAGGGAAGTGGTGGAGTCACCAACCCTGGAGGTGTTAAGGAACGTTTGGACATTGTGTTGAGGGACATGGTTTAATGAGACCTACTGGTGGTGGGTGGATGGTTGGACTGGGTGATCCTGTGTCTTTTCCAACCTTGGTGAGTCTGTGATTCTATGATTCTGTGATTCTATAATTGTAAGACTTAGGCATAAAAAAAATGTTTCCATGAGTTTTTACTATTTGATTTAATGTTTAAAATAAAATTCAAAGTATTCTGGATTAAAAAAGAAAATATATAAAATAAAAAGTTAAAGTATTTATAAGGGATAATACATCTGAAGAGGCTGAAAAAATCTTCTCTTTCAATTAAATAAGGCCACAGAAACTACATCAAACTTTTTATTTTAATCTAAAAGAATAATAATTAAAAATATTTCTCAGATAATAATCAGGAAAATACTGCGTTCCTGATCATGTATACAGAGAGTTTTGACTCTTACTCAAAACTAAGCAAAATTTTACTTACAACTGGATTTTCTGAACACAGGAAACTTTATTTATAAATGGCTTTCACTTACAACCAAACTTTGAAAGAGTGTATGACAGCTTGTCTGGTGTCAATGTTTTTTGTCAGTTTTAGCTAATGAGCCACTAACATTGGCAGGAGTGGAATTCTTTTGCTTGTTTTGCTCCTAAACGAAATATGGACAGCAGCAACATTAGCAAGTGCTGGAGACTAAGGCAGATGTGGGCTGGATCATATCCCAGGTACAAGCATTAAGAGATGAGCAGGTCAATGGATACCTCTGTTCTATATGAGAAGAGTGAATTTATGCTAGGTATTGCAGGGAATGAAGGTTCAAAAGCAGATATTAGGAAAGATTGGAACTTCATACTGAATCTATAAAGATCCAGTCCTTCTCCAGGCATTTGGAGGGTGTAGCTACCATCTTATTTTCCCTTTCAGCATTCAGGGTTCATTTGAAAAGTATAAATGCCAAGCAGAAGCCAAGATAGTATCCCTATCCCAAATCAGTGGTATAAACATCGTATTTTCTGTTACTTCAGGTCTGTCATAGATATTTCACTTTTTACTGCTCGTGCATATCCATAAGGGTTGTTTCCCTTGTATTTTATCCATAAAAGAATCTAGTCCATTATTTCAGATCTTTGATTACAAAGAATGAAATTAATCTCATCCAAATTTAAGATATATATACTGTACTTCTGTATTTGAGCTAGAAGTCTTACTTTCCTTTTCTAATCAATCAGAAGAAAGGAAAAAGTTAATTTATGTATCCAGTAATAGTCTCTGTTTACTAAGAGTTCCTCTCTTAAAGGAATTTGGAGACTAGTTTAGATGTTGATGTCTGTATTTAGTCAGATGAACTTCATACAATGCACACAGTGAATTTTCCACATCTGTATAACTTTAAAACAATAATGACAATTCCTTAAAAATACTCTAAACCAATACAGATAAGTTTACAAGGGATATTTGGGGAGTAGAATATAAATTATAACCTTTGTTTTATTGCCACTTTTTCATAAGTGCCTTCAGTACGTTATATTCAAGATGTTGTAAGTAACCAGGAGTAACATCCAGTTTATTACTATATATATATTATCCAGAGAGGGGGTTGCACAATTTGGATTTATTCTTATATAGCCAGTGTCTCAAGCAGTAGATATTAGTAATATTTACAGTGTTTTCAGTCTTCTATGAAACACTTGACAGGGAAAAGATCTTATTTACAAAAATCCTGCTTCTTCATATGGGTAAATTTTTTTTGATGAAATTCTTCAGTTAGTTATTTGATGTTACAGGATAAACTTCAGATGAAGGAACAGTGATTTTACATCAGCTATGAATAGATATAAGTAAACTACTGATGTTGGATAACAAACACTGCTATGTTTTAATGAATAGCTGGAAAATTTATATTTATTCATATTGTTTCAAAGCCAATGATTAATCCTCTAAAGCAGGAGTGTCCAAACCCTTGGCTTCCCTGGGTCACAAAGAGTGAAGAGGAATTGTCTTGGGCAGCATAGAAAATGTATAATATAGTGAATGTATATCAGTAAGAGAACTTCTTTAAAAAAAAAAAAAAAAAAAAAACTATATATATATTTTAATAAAAAACAAGGGAAACAAAAACATAGAACTAATGGGTTGGACACATATGCTGTGAGGAATGGCACAGCTCCAAGCAAAAACAATAAGAGTTATCTGTAAAAAATTATACAGAAATACGGAGATCCTTAGGGTTACCTGTAAAGTTTACATAATTTTTAACTGAAATTTTAGATTCTTGGAATTCCATGGGATTTTTTGCTTGCTTTTCTGACTGGGGCCATTACATTACAACATTACACTTCATATTTCACATTAACATTTGTATTACTTTTCCTAGTGCTAGAACAAATGCTATCTGTGAGAGGGCACTTTTAATTAAATGTGTATTACTTGCAAGCTGAACAATAGGTTCCAAATTTGAAGATCTTCTGAAGATTTATAAGTTTTATTCAAAAAGAAATTTGACTCACTAGTATTCCAACTAAGTTTAGTTTTATTTCAATCTTTCTGATTAATATTGCTATGAGAACAAGAAATGGAGTCCTGAGAGTCATTTAGCAATTATGAGTGATGTCACAAAACTGGAATATTTCTCTCAGAAAGATCATCTTGACCTCGATTTATGTCTTTCATTTAGATGGTCTCAATGGGAGCATTAAATTAACATTTAATTTTAAATTCAATAATTTTATATCTTCTCAGAGGAAATGCTAGGAACAGAAATATTTCTGTGTTAGGGGATAAACATCTTACCCTGAATCAACTCTTATCATATCTAATCTTCTCTCATCCTTTCTGACTCAAGACAGCTAGAAATTGAAGATAGGGAAAGACTGAGGAAGTGCACCTCATAATTACAGGTTGTGGACTCAACACCCTATACATTATGATTATTATTACAAATTTCAGGACACATATCTTTATGAAAGACTTTGAAGTACGGTCCAAGAACGTAGACCCAGACTTTACACTTTGTGTCACTGATTATATAATCAGTATCATTTTGTTTTTCATCCATGACTTCATTGAAAGGTGTTTTGATAGTAACTTACAATATCAATTTTCAGTTTGAGTCTGTGTACTTAATTTACCTGAAAAAGAGATCGATCACAAGCAGCTAGAATTTCAAAGGCTACACCTATACATCTAGATTAAAGGAGATTGTGAATGAATCTCTGTCCTGCTAATGCTCTAGGGGGAAAAAAAAAATCCGAACTGCAGAATCAGATTTAAAAAAAAAAAAAATAAAAATCAAAGGACTTAAAATAACTAGTCATCAAAATAACCAGTCATTTTCTCACTAGCCCAGTTCACTACAGTGATATATAATGTTTTGGATTTTCTTTTTATATTGTAGGATCACAATCTGATTTAGGCTCACTATTAAATCTGATAACCATTTGTTTTGTAAAGTAAATAAAATTATTTTAAACAGACCAGCTTAAAAAGGTTAAATATGTCCTGTTATGAAGAGGGACACAGATGCTTACTCACAGAATCACAGAATTTTCTTTGATAAGCAATCTGTAAAGCAAATGGAATTCATTTCACCCCACTTCTGACAAAACAAATATCTAGGCTTCTCCTGTGGCCAAGGGAAATAACTAAATGTACTAAGAAGGTATTTTGTCCCATCCTAAAATCAGTGTCAAAGAAAGTGACATTTTCACCATGCTGATAACCTCTGGGCCAGATGTTTAACTTTTTAAAGTGTAAAGATCAGTGAGACAATTTAAAACAGACTGTTCAAAAAGCTAAAATTTTTCAGAAACATCTGCACTGTTATTCAGATCATATCTGAACGCCTTCAAAGCTTTCCTTATTGATCAGTGAATTTAGAGTGCTAACATCAAAACTGAAGATCCTTGTAATGAGCTCATTATCATGCTTTATTTATAAGAACACCACCTGTTTTTATTCTGTGTATTTGCTATGCATCAAAAGATCAGTTTACAGGCTTAGCCATCGTATCTTATTTAGATCCTATTTTCTTGTAATAGTACAGTGATATTTCCATAACATACACTGGCGCCATAAAAGGAGTTCATAAGTGACTTAATTCTTGCAGTTCACTAGTCAAAGAGAAAGAAGAAATGTTGCCTTACAAATTAATTTCCTCTTGCAACTGTGGGAGAAGATGTCTCTAAAACAAATCCACATACACTAGCTACTTATTCAACACTACTAATTTTGTGACATTCAAAATGGTTTCAGTTTAAGGTAATCACTGCCATGTTCTTGACAGGACTGCTGTGAACATCTTCAAGGTGTATGTTCTGCTAGAAACAGAGAAAAAATCTGGTGTTAAAACTAATGATGCAAGTCATCTCAGTGAGTTAATCTCACCAAACAGTGAGTATCTGTTTGGACTTCGAAATATCATTACTTCCAAATATCATTACTTTACAGAAAGACTTCTACAACTTCTACACATTCATCCAGTGGTCCCTGTGCTGATACTCATCAGACTATTAAAACAAACAAACAAACAAACAAAAATAATTAAAAAAAAAACCTGGTAATTCTTCAGTGATACATTTTCTTTACATTCAGGATATGAACTTCAAATTTTATCTTAACTTCTAAACCCCTGTTTCTAGATTTAATTTCTATGATATCAAATATCAAATGTATTTGAGAGAAGGCAATCAGGCATCTCAATTACTGATGAATTTAAAAGTACATGGTAAGAGAGAAAGTGAAATAAATCTATGTGAAAGAACTTACAGACCTTAGCACATTGAATTCTATAGGACTATTGCCATGGGTTTTTTCGGCTTGGATATCAGATATCTTTCACACGTGTCAATAAACTTAAGCACTTGAGTAAAGTCTTAGTGTCAGGATCTAAATAGCATGGTAAATGGCAGAATTTTCTCCTCAGATCTCACAATAGCATATCATTTTAATTCAAATGGAATTAAAACTTTTGTTACTAATTCAACATACAAATTACATCTGAAAGAAGGGCTCTGTTCCTCTTTGTGCTTATGCAACTTAGCAACTGCTAGTCCAATGATCATGTTGGTTAATGACTGATATAGTAGTAAGAAATTCACATTCTCTATCTTTAGCAAAATCTATGCATAGAGATATATGCACATATTAGATACAAGAATTACATTCTTATATACAATTGGATTTCATTTCCCAGCACAAGTATTTCTTACAGCAAAGTTTCTGTTGCTGAACGTATTCAATTACTTCTTTGCTTCTCTGTCTTCTTTACTTCTCTGTCTTCTTAAGTGAGATATTTTTTGTAGCTATATTTTGAAGTGAATGAAAGTCATAAAGTTGTTACATTCTTCATCCCAGAAGAAGTGGGTGGATTTCAAAAGATGTCAATGGGATAAAAGTAGTAGTTTCAAAATTCTGGGTGTTCTCTACAGGAGGTAAGAGCACAAATGTGGTGCATTATAATTATATTCCCCGGGACAAATAAGGTTCATAAAAATATCCATCAGATGGATCTCTGGAGAATGGCTTCTGTTTGCTGTGATGTTTAATTTGGATAGTCTGCTGTAAAGTACATCTATAGGGAAGAGAAACTCATACATACTTTTTTTCCTGAAAGCAAGGCACCATCAAATGTGAAATCCCTTAGAATGTTATAATGTGCTGTTGCAAACTGTGAATTTTACTAATGTACTGTAGTAAAACATTTCAAGTTTAGTAAATAAAAATTTAACAATTTATGGGAGATGAAGACCCTGTATGTTTGACTCTTGCCAAATAGATCTAAGCAAAATTAATCCTTCAGTTAGATATCTGTAGGTCATCACTGAGATGGATTCATACAAGAGAGTATAGTTCAAACATTAGTATTATGACATTTTTCTGTAGAAAATTCTATTCAGAAAACATTCAGAAATATGTACAAGGACTTTTACATGCATGTTTTCACATACTTGGGAAAACTTGACGAGTGCTTATGTCCATTACTTCAGACTTTCATTACATGTTTTCTTTCATAATTTATCACTTCCTTTCTTCATTTCTCCCATCATTTTTCTTTAAATGCATAGTATATATTTGCTTAACCTGTAGTTCTCTTTTCCTTTATGTCAAGTGTGCATGTTTTTCTTCTCTTCCTTTATTTTCTTTCAGTATAAATAGAAAATAACAACATCACTATAAAATATTTGCTTCTCAAAGCAAAATATTTAGACTCTTTCCACACTCAAGTTCTGTCAGAAACTTTTCCTGAAACTGATAGAATCTCATAGATGTTAAAATTTCATCTAAATTGCATTTCTGACAACCTGAAAGAAAATATCCAGTGTATGATATTTCTCAGCAGCTTGCATTTCTGTCCCTGTATATTAAAAACAGGACTGGAAATGAAGATCAAGCCATATGGTTGCCACTGCTCAGAGATATCCTTCTCACTACCAAGTCAGCTTTTTTCTTGTTTTTTTTTCTTTCTTTGATCTCAAAAATTTTTAATTCTAGTTCACGCTGTGCTTCAATTCATCATAGTGAACAATGGGCTGCTTTGCGGTATTTATGGTCCTTGGCTCCAGTGCAGGAGTTTTGCATCCTGTGTTAAAAAAAAAAAAAAAAAAAAAAAAAAAAAAAAAAACACAGAGCAAACTACATAGATATAACACAGAATTATTTGGAATCAAGTAATCTCCACTACTGGATAGGGTGAGATCCTCTGTACAGATATGTACTAATAAATTAAGTCACAAACATTTGACATATTGAGTAAGATGAACATCTGTATATTTAACTTGTTATTTCTGTGATTGAAATTGTTTTGTCTCAAGCTTTTTCCTTACCCAAACTATTCCCAGGGTGATTCACATGGGAAGAGAAGTGGATATTCAACTAAAATCCAGTCTCTTGTTTTGGAAGCAAAAATGTCTGAATAGTTTGTCATGTCTAGTCAGATTATGTCAGTTCATGTATGGTACTGCTTAGTTATTATTAACTTCTGATTCAACCTTCCTAGGACAGGAAAGTTACTTCTTTTTT
This sequence comes from Gallus gallus, assembly GCF_016699485.2. Classification (NCBI taxonomy): domain Eukaryota; kingdom Metazoa; phylum Chordata; class Aves; order Galliformes; family Phasianidae; genus Gallus; species Gallus gallus. Next base: position 163,576,008 of record NC_052532.1, on the reverse strand, counting down.
TGGTATTTCAGAGGCTCAATTAGATATCTTTCTTCATGTGATCTGATGTTTGTAATTAATTATTTTCATAACTTCACTGAGCCACTCATTGCAATAGCACCAAGGACATTCTTAGAATGAGGTCATGGCAGAAGTACATAGGTAACAGGTTAGCTGAACACTTTCACCACAAAAAAAAAAAAAAAAAAAAAAAAAAGAGAGAGAGAGAGAGAGAGAGAGAGAAAGGAAAAAAGTTAAACTAACTCAGAAGAAATTTTGATCTATCAGAAGAAATGAGTATTGGGAAGAAAAATACATGATGCATACCTTTTGTTTGTTTGTTTGTTTTTCCCTGGAGGTATTTGTATCTCCTGAGCCCAAGTTTGGAGGAACTGTTTTTGTAGTCTACTGGACTCAGCAGAAATAGTATAAAAGAAAGATAGTACATTGTGGGGGAAGATGTAATTGTGAGCGAGTCACTAAAAAGCTTAACGAGACTCCTTGATAGACCTTATCACTGTGAAGCCTAGGGAGACTGGAATGTAAGACAAAGAGCAAACAGAGTCTACGGATAAACAGGAGGTCCTTTTGTATGCGCTGGTAATCTTGTCACACTTGAGAAACCCTTCATCCTTTATCACTGTTGTTTGGGAGAAGTTAGGGCCAATTAGCTTTATGTTGAACACAATGAAGTAGAACTATTCTGATGCCACAAGAAACTGAGAGAGCTCTCTAACTCGACTGAGTGCCAACACTAAATCGATCATATTTCTACAATATTGACTTGCTCCCTTAGAAGAGGAAAAAAAGATCATCTTAAAAAATTACAGTGAACAGTTAGACATTTTCTCAGCTTTTTTTATTATTATTTATTTATTTATTTATTTATTTATTTATTTTTCCCAGAATATGACTTCAGTTATATATAAATCTATAGCAAACATCATTCTGGAACTGTGTAATAAAATCTGAAACATCAAAATACAGATGAGCATCATGTTTCATCTGTAATGGAAATTAATAGTAAACTTTAAAGCATCAAACTGTCAGTATTTCATAAAATAACTTCAAAGATGCCTTTCTACAGTATACAGTATATCTATAGATTCTGGGTAGATCCCATGGAAATTAGATCTGCATTGCCGAAAGCAAACAAAATTTGTCTCTTGGATTTCATTTGGTACATCTTAGTACTAACAGTTTCACCAGTATAATATAGTAAACTATACTGTTTGTTTTGTTTTGTTTTGTTTACTTTAAGCATATTCTGTCTGCCCAAAGCGTTTACCTTTCCTTTTTTTTCTCCTTTCAGGAGAACTGACGTGCTTATTTATGTGTTTTAAGTTCAGATTGACTATCCTTTTTTTGAGACCTTACCTTCCTGAATCTCATTGTAGTTACAATTATTTGCATATGCCATAGATGCATGAATCTTAAGATCTATAATTCTAATTAGGAACATCTAAGCAGAAACAGATTTAGTGCTGTTAAATGCAAAATTCATGGTTGCTTTTGTGTTGAATTGCAATCTGGCCAAATTCATTGCACAAGTATATGGGAGGTATATGAAATGCCAATCTTTTCCATGTGTAAAGTCTACCCACTTTTCCTATTATGTTCACATATGGTTAAGATTTATATGAGCCAAGGAAAAAAAAAAAAAAAAAAGAGAGAGAGAGAGAGAAATAAAAAGAGTACACACACCATCTTGTTGAACACTGAAGTATCTAGCATTCACCACAGGTGTAACAGGATTCCCAGATAGGAACAGAATACAATTTCTGCCCTGAAATTAGATAGGTAAACCAGCCGTGGCTTAAAAATTACATAAGTTACAAAATCCAGTCTGTTGAAAATGGTAACTTTTATTTGTTGCTAGGAAAGTTTTCAATATTCACTTGGTCTTATGCTTATTTTAGTTTATTTTGCCTTGCACTTCCCTTAATTTTGTTTTATTTTTAATTGGTAATTCACTTGACTTATGTTATTACCATTAAAATTTAGCATCAGTAAATTACAGTGGTATTTCTATGATATTCCATTTACGTTAAGAAGTTATATACTAGCTTTAGATATAATATCCTAAAATAGCTAAATTTTCAATAATAATTGATGATAAATATAATTATTTGGCTTATATGTATTGTAGCTGCTTATATACCAATTGCGTGAATCGTATTTTATTTATATCTATTATTAGTGTATTATAGGATATAGGAGGCTTTTGTATGTTGGTTCACATCTTTAGGTAGAAAGAGAACGTACTCCTGTGACTAAATGGAATCAACATATGCTACTCTATCAAGACTTCTCTTAAAATTCATTCACAAAATTGCTTGTATTTCATTTTGTTTGTTTGTTTGTTTTTCTGTTTTCTATCTTAAATTTATATTTGACATTTTATTGTTAGGAATCATCTTTTTCTCTTGCTTATACAGTGCTCACCTCGTCCTTTCTCATGATCAGAGCTTTCAGACATTTAGAGATAATGTCACCTTTTAGCTGCCTACAGAGCAATTTTTTTTAGACATTGAAAAACATGAAGACTTCTCAGTAACTTGTTCTACTAGCCTGTTATTAGTGAGCAGTTATTCACTTGCTATAGAATATAAATAGCAAATAAAAATTAAATTGATTGGAAATATTAAAATAACTCTTCATTCACAGGAGACACAACATAGGTTACAATAACACCTTTGTAAAGATGAAAAATTACCATTTTTTCTTATTTTCTTTGTTGTTCTTTTACTTTTGCTAAATAGTGACATTGCGCCAAGTATATACTCACCTATAAAGTTTTTGACAAAACTTGAGTCTGAATTCAACAGTCTTGAAAAAGATTATTTAACCTGAAGTAATTTTTCATAGATCTGTTTTGATAAGGTATGACCTTGTCCAATTGAAGAATAGATAACTTTTCTTTCTGTAAATGATATTTCTTCACACAAAAATAATCAGTATTAAATGATCCATTTCATAGAATCATAGAATCATAGAATCGCTAAGGTTGGAAAAGACCCACAGGATCATCCAGTCCCACCATTCGCCCATCACCAATGGTTCTCACTAAACCATGTGCCTCAACACAACATCCAAACACTCTTTGAATACCACCAGGCTCAGTGACTCCACCACCTCCCTGGGCAGCCCATTCCAGTGCCTGACCACCCTTTCAGAGAAGTAGTATTTCCTAACGTCCAGCCTGAATCTTCCCTGGCACAGCTTGAAGCCATTCCCCCTAGTCCTATCACTAGTCACACAAGAGAAGAGGCTGACTGCCAGCTCACTACAACCTCCCTCCAGGTAGTTATAGAGAGCAATAAGGTCTCCCCTGAGCCTCCTCTTCTCCAGACTGAACAATCCCAGCTCCATCAGCCGCTCCTCATAAGGCCTGTGCTCCAGACCCCTCACCAGCTTTGTTGCTCTCCTCTGGACACGCTCCAGGGCCTCGATGTCTTTCTTACAGTGAGGGGCCCAAAATTGGACATAGTACCCGAGGTGGAGCCTCACCAGTGCTGAGTATAGGGGGACAATTACTTCCCTGTTCCTGCTGGCCACATTATTTCTGTTACAAGCCAGGATGCCATTGGCCTTCATGGCCACCTGGGCACACTGCTGGCTCCTGTTCAGTCTAGCGTCAATCAACATCCCCAGGTCCATTTCCTCTACACAGTCTTCCAGCCACTCTGCCCCAAGCCTGTAGCATTGCCTGGGGTTATTGTGGCCAAAGTGCAGGACCCGGCATTTGGTCTTGTTGAACTTCATCCCATTGGCTTCAGCCCAGCTATCCAGCCTATCCAGATCCCTCTGTAGGGCCTCGCTACCCTCAGGCAGATCAGCACTTCCAGCCAGCTTGGTGTCATCTGCAAACTTACTGAGGGTGCACTCAATGCCCTCATCCAGGTCATCAATAAAGATATTAAAGAGGACAGGCCCCAGCACCAACCCCTGGGGAACACCACTCGTGACCGGTCACCAGCTGGATTTAACTCCATTCACCACCACTCTCTGGGCCCGGCCCTCCAGCCAGTTCCTTACCCAGCCAAGAGTGTATCTGTCCAAGCCACGGACTGCCAGCTACTGTGGGAGACAGTGTCAAAGGCTTTGCTGAAATCTAGGTAGACTACATTAACAGCCTTTCCCTCATCCACCAGACGGGTCAATAGATCACAGAAGATCAGGTTGGTCAAGCAGGACCTGCCCTTCATGAACCCATGCTGGCTAGGTCTGATCCCCCGGTTGTCCTGCAGGTGCTGCATGATCTTCCTCAAGACAATCTGCTCCATAATCTTCCCCGGCACCGATGTCAGGCTAACAGGCCTGTAGTTCCCCGGATCCTCCCTGCAGCCCTTCTTGTAGATGGGAGTCACATTGACAAGCCTCCTGTCTTCTGTCACCTCACCCGTCAACAAGGAGCGCTGATAGATGATGGAAAGTGGCTTGGCTATCACCTCCGCCAGTTCCCTCAGCACTCTCGGGTGAATCTCATCCGGTCCCATGGACTTGTAGCAGTCCAGTTGGAGTAGCAAGTCTCTGACTGTTTCCTCCTGAATCGTGAGGGGTTTAGTCTGCTCCCCAGCCAAGGCTACCAGGTCAGAGCGTGGAGAAACCTGAGGATAACTGGTCTGACTTTTAAAGACAGATGTAAAGAAGGCATTCAGAACGTCTGTCTTTTCCTTATCCTCAGTGGTCATATTCCCAGCCTCATCCAGTAGAGAATGGAGATTCTGCCTGGTCCTCCTCTTACTGTTGATATACTTGTAAAAGAGTTTCTTGTTCCCTTTTACCCCAGCAGCCAGGTTGAGTTCATGCTGGGCTTTTGCCTTTCTGATTTTCTCCCTGCACATCTTAACAACTTCTTTGTATTCTTTCCGGGTTCCCCCTCCCTTCTTCCACAGGAGGTAGATTCTCTTTTTCTCCTGGAGCCTCAAGAATAGTTCCCTATTCATCCATGCTGGTCTTCTTCCGCGATGGCTCATTTTGCAGCTCAGGGGGACAGCCTGCGCCTTTAAGACTTCCTTCTTGAAGAGCAACCAGCCATCTTGTACCCCTTTTCTCTCTAAGACTGAGCCCCATGGGACTCTCCCTACTAGTCTCCTGAACAATTCAAAGTCTGTCCTCCGGAAGCCCAAGGTAGCAGTTCTGCCATTCCCACCAAGCAGTTCTGCTGACTCCACCAAGAATCGAGAACTCTACCATGTCGTGGTCACTCTGCCCAAGACAGCCCCCAACCTCTACATCTCCCACCAGACCTTCTCTGTTTGTGAACAGCAGGTCTAACAGGGCAGCTCCTCTCGCAGGTTCTCTTATCATCTGCATCAAGAAGTTGTCCTCCATACATTCCAGAAACCTCCTAGACTGCTTCTTCTGTGCTAAATTGTATTCCCAGCATATGTCGGGGAAGTTGAAGTCCCCCATGAGGACAAGGGCCGGCGATTGCGCAGCTTCCACCAGCTGCTCATAGAACAACTCATCTGTAATTTAGAGAAGTTATTCTGATTTATACAGATGGAATTAGTACTTGTCATTGGATTTGTGTTTTGTTCTTCAGAAATGTAACTAGAATGGACAGTTTTGGTTAATAGTTTATATTCTGTATGTTTCAGGTAGAGACACTATGCCATTGGATTTCCTGTGATATGCAGCAAAGCTAAAATGGGATACATTTATATCCTTTTAATTTATTTTTTCCTACATATCTCTGTCTTCAGAATGGAAAAAGTCTATGACTTATCTTAAGTTCCAGTGTCATTCAGGTAGAATTTCAAAGCTTTCATATTACTTTTGTCACTTCCTTCTCCATTCAGGTGTTTTTATTTACTTTATAGATGTACACAGAATTGGATTTTAAACATCCAAAAAATGATCATGCATAAGAAAGAGAAATGCCACACACCACTGTGTTGGACTTTGTAGGTCACTTCCAAACTATTCTATTCTATATGGAGAGTATGACAACAATTCCAAACATAAAATTTCCTTGCTGTAGATTTTCTTTTAAATCTCATTGTCTCCTTTAGTGCTTTTCACCTTCCTGTCTTTATGAGTCTATGTGTTCTGTTCAAATGCAGTGACATCACACACATTCACACATTCAGACTTAATTCCATCGCTTCTTTCCTTTGGTTAAAGTTAACTGGTTGCTCAGTTAAATATAAATTTTGAATGAGGAGGTACATTGTTTGATTATGAATACAACCCTAAAAAAAAAAAAAAAAAAAAAAAAAAGATAATGTTTCTACTACGTACGTATTTTAGAAGTCTTTCTTGAAAATAAGTCATGGTTCCAATTTAACAGTGTATTATTGATCCAATACTGTTAAAGCAAACTTAAAGTAGGATGAAGGTTATATATATATATATTTTGAAGTAATTATAACAACAACTTACTGGTGACATAGATTTTAGTTATATAAGCAAAACAGTTTCTTGCTAGGCAACAAACTACACACTGAGTTCTAATTCATGAAAATTTTGCAGAATACACATAGAGGTTTTCAAATGCCTTGTTGAAATAGATCTTTCTAACCATTTGAATACCAGACACATCAGAGTGCACCTAGTGAAGAATAAATGGAACTAATACACATGGGCAAGATCCTCTTATTGTTTTCACTTTGTTACAACCATCTACTTCACTACAAATAGTATGTAAACTGCTTCAAATCTGAATGGCAAAACCATTCTGGTTCATACATGCCTGTCTATACACATTGGAACTATTGCATAAAGAAAGATCACGATACAGGAACACTTATTTTCTAGTCTTTTCATGTTGATCAATTACACATAGCAGCAAGAAAATCATTTCAGAGAAACTGAAGTATTGTATTCATGAACTGGGCCTGTGCAGAACAACAAATATTAGTTCACACTTTAGCATTGCAGCAAGATCTCTTAACTTGCTATAGAAATCTGGATGCCAGTAAACATTAATTTATATTTGTGGTTATTACTGAATCATAGAATCATAGAATGACTTGAGCTGGAAGGGACCTCACAGATCGTCAACTTGCCAATTGCTAGGTCAAGCACTAGATCAGGTTGCCCAAGGACCCACCCAACTTTCTTTGAATAACTGCAGTGATGGGATATCCACAGCCTCTCTGAGCAGCCTGTTCCAGCATTTCACTCTCTTCTCAGTGAAACACTTCCCCCTGATATCTAATCTAAATCTCCCCTCCTTTGGTTCAAAACCATTCCCCCTTGATCACTATCTAACCTTGTAAAATATTGTCTTCCTTCTTGTTTATAATTTTCCTTTTAATACTAGAAGGCTGGAGTGAGGTTTCTCTGGATCTGATCACTAATTTAAGTGATCTAATATCACTCTGGTTGTGATATATTGGTAACAATTATTACAGTTGTATACCACCTCTACGTCAGTCCCTAGTTTTAAATGGAAGAGAATTTACTCTTCTAAAACAAATAATTTCTCAGTATGTGTAAATAATTTAAAAATTAGCAAGTGAAAGGGATACATAAAGATGAATAGTGAAAATTGGATCCTGTAGTTATTGGTTCTTATGAAGAACAGACTACAGCTTGTTATTTGATCACAATCAGAAGATACCTTATTACATATTGTGACTAATGAAATCCCTTAATTTTCCTAAGAATATTATCTGTATGAAAGTTGTAGTTAATAGCAAGGATTATAATGGTAGCATCTTTTTGTTGTTCTGTATTGGATATTTGGATCATCTTATCATTTAATATTACCCTTCCCCCCTTCTAATCTGGACATATTTAAGGAAAAAAAAAGTGTTTCTATCATTTGTCATATAAACAAAATATAGCCCAAAGTTTTTAGTTTTTAGTCACAAAAGGAGAAATAAAAATATGTCTTAGTACCTTTACAACCACTTTTACCCCAGTATCTTCCAAATTAGAAAAAGAAAAAAGATAACTCTAAAATAAGATATATATGTTCTTTGAAACTTAATTTTAGAAAATTAGAAACATATTGAAATTCTTTAGCAGATTAAATGAAGCAAAATATTTTCTAAAAAGAATCAACTACATCTGTGGAGATCTTTTCTTAATATGACAGAGATATTTTTTAAACTGTCCTAATCATTCTAATAAATTCTATGGGAGATAAACATTTTCCAACATTTGACTCAATTGGCACTGACATCAGAGCAATACAGCAAGTACAGATCTCCCAGTATACAACCTGCTTAGATTTTTTGAATTATATATTCACCACGGTTATTCTGAAAGTAATATCTGCTATTTTATTATATTTGCACATGACATCAGAGGCAGATGTTGGTGGTATAGCTGTAGAGGTTGAACCTTCCTGCCAATATTCCACTACAATTTTGTTACTCTGTGACAGATGGAAGCAAAGGGGCAGTCTGAAAGAATGGTATCTGACATGGGAATGAGTATAAAGCAAAGGTATGCTATTGCATTCCTCCATGTAGAAAAAGTTGCACTTGTTGACATTCATTGACACTTGCTGAACATTGGTGGAGGCCAAACAGTGGATGTGAGCACAGTGACGTTCTAGGTAGTACATTTCAGTGGTGGCAACAGCATCAGTGGGTCACCTCTACTTTGGCAGATATTTATGACTGCAGCACATCGGTTCTTGTTCATCATTATCAAAAATACATAGCTAATGGTCATGACTATGTCAAAATCCAGAGTTTTGTAGCTGAGAATTTGCTCTATCCTTGACCACTGAGGTTAGCTGCTTCGGAGCTGTCTCGGGCCAAAAAGCAGCGACTGACTGCCAGGTACAGGGGGGTTTCAGTCGGTTCCTTTATCCAGGGAACCCTGAGATAACAGAGCAGCCCAGCAGCTCTCACAAGAGCAGCTGAAGGAGGAGTCAGGGTGTGTGAATCACGTGGGCCGTTCAAACGTGGAGAAAATGTAAGCCACCCATTCAGGGGACTACAGAGTGAGGAGGGTTGCTATCACTGCGAAGAGAGTGGTAAGTGTGGGGGCACCTGTTAACGGCCTGGTAATGGGGCAAGGGCAGTGCTGGCACTATTGGCAGCAGGGCGGGGCTGATCAGTCACACTCCATTAAGGCTGCCTGAATAGTGCTAGTGAGTCTGCTGGTTTGCCATGGCTGTGCCCTGGTGGAATGCTGCTGCAAGGAAAAATGTGGAGACCCAGACTAAGGTCCTATGTTCATGTAAGAGGAAAGTGGCAGCCAAGAAGAATGCAGAGACCCAGACTGAGGTCCCACGCATGCATGTAAGGAAGGCTGCTGCCCAGAAAAATGAGGAGACTCAGACTGAGGTCCCAAAACAACATGCTAGTGTGAGTGCCAGAGCCTGGCCTTTGCAGTACTAGGTGAGGGAGACAGCACTTGTGTAAGATGAGGCCAGGTTGAGATCAGGAGCTCAGGTGGGTCTAGGGGTCTAGGGTTTGAACATATAGGGGTAAATAAGCTAGCTTTGAAAACTAGGGAAGGAGAACAACATCTCAACATTTCATGGTCAGCTGTGCAAACACAAAGAAAGGAACAAGATAAATGACTGTGTCTGGTTTCAATGCACCGTAAAGAGGTCAGACCGAGGAAGACGTCGAGCCTTCGTGAGTAAGACTTCTGACTTCATCCCCACGACCACCAGAGGGAGACCCCTACTACAGACAACGCATGCGCCAGGGGAGGGGTAGTAAGTAAATGAGTTTCTGGAAGAACAATGGATACGTGAATAGATTCCAAGAATTTCTGCTGAATTTGTATGGCTTTGGCTTATAAATTCGTAGTGCTTCTTCTGGCTTGTGTGCAGGTTTGGTGGAGCAATCCCCCTGCACCCAATTGATTGTGCAATCATCGAATAAATCATACCTGCTTTATAACCTGCTTGGGTTATAGAGTTTGTTTCCGCAAGTCAAGGTAAATGACTTATTCAGCCTTGTGGTTGACCTGAAGGAGGAGGTGGAGAGGCTGAGGAGCATAAAGAAGTCTGAGGGACCTGCTGTGAAAGCTGGATGCTCACAAGTCCATGAGGCCGGATGGACTGCACCCTAGAGTGCTGAGGGAGTTGGTAGATGTGGTTGCCAAGCCACTCTCCATCATTCTCCCGCAGTCCTGGCTAACTGGGGATGTCCTGGCAGACTGGAGACTGGCAAATGTGACGCCCATCTTCAAAAAGGGCCAGAAAGACGATCCTGGTAGCTACAGGCCTATCAGTCTCACCTCGATGCCAGGGAAGGTCATGGAACGGATAATCTCGCAAACCATCATGGACCAGTAAAGGTCAACCAGGGGATCAGGCCCAGTCAGCATGGGTTTATGAATGGTAGATCCTGTCTGACAAACCTGATTTCATTCTATGACAAGGTGACCCACTTAGTGGATGAGGGTCAGGCTGTCGATGTGGTCTACCTGGACTTCAGTAAGGGCTTTGACACTGTCCCCCATAACATTCTTGTGGAGAAGCTGGCTGCCCATGGTCTGGATGGGTGTACTCTCCACTGGGTGGAGTACTGGCTGGATGGCTGGGCCCAAAGAGTTGTGGTCAATGGAGCTGAATCCAGTTGGCAGCCAGTCACAAGCAGTGTCCCCCAGGGCTTAGTACTGGGGCTGCTTCTATTTAACATCTTCACTGACGATCTTGATGAGGGGATTGAGTGCACCCTCAGTAAGTTTGCAGATGACACCAAGTTGGGAGGGAGTGTTGGTCTGCCTAGGGGGAGAAGGGCACTAGAGAGGGACTAGAATAGACTGGATCGATGGGCCAAGGCAAACTGTATGAGTTTCAATAGGGCCAAGTGTTGGGTCCTGCATTTTGGTCACAACAACCCCAGGCAACCCCACAGGTTTGGATGGGTGTGGCTGGAAAGCTCCCTGTTGGAAAGGGACCTTGTTGTCCTGATGGACAGTCAGCTGAATATGAGCCAGCAGTGTGCTCAGGTGGCCAAGAAGGCCAATGGCATCTGGCTTGTATCAGGAGTGGTGTGGTGAGCAGGACTAGGGGAGTCATCCTGCCCCCGTACTCGCAACTGGCAAGGCCTCACCTTGAGTATTGTGCTCAGTTTTGGGCACCTCAGTACAGAAAGGACATGGAGGTGCTGGAGCAGGTCCAAAGAAGGGCAACGAGGCTTGTGAAGGGCTTGGAGAATATGCTCTGTGAGGAGAGGCTGAGGGAGCTGGGGCTGTTTAGTCTGGGAAAGAGGAGGCTGAGGGGAGACCTTATTGCTCTCTTCTAATATTGGAAAGGTACTTACAGAGAGAGTGGGGTTGGTCTCTTCTCACTGGTGACAGGTGACAGGATGAGGGGAAATGGCCTCAAGTTGTGCAAGGGTAAGTTTAGGTTGGATATTAGGAAACACTTCTTTACAGAAAGGATTGTTAAGCACTGGAATAGGCTCCCCAGGGAGGTGGTTGAGTCACCATCCCTGGATGTGTTTAAAAACCGTTTGGATGTGTTGCTCAGGGACATGATTTAGTAGAGGGTTGTTAGTTAGGATAGTATGGTTAGGTCATGGTTGGACTCGATGATCTTTAAGGCCTTTTCCAACCTGAGTGATTCTATGATTCTATCTATTGTTCTTCTTTACCATGAGTGTGACTGAGCACTGGCAGAGGCTGCCCACAGAGGTTGTGAGTTCTCCTTCTCTGGAGATATTCAAAACCCACCTGAACGCTTTCCTGTACAACCTGCTTTAGGGAACCTGCCCTTAGCAGGGAGTTGGAGTATATGATCTCAAGAGATTGCTTCCAACCCCTACAAGTCTGTGATTCTGTGGTTGTATCTTTTGTAGCTTCCTTCAAAATTAATAGGAGACTTTACTTTTAGGGCAATGTACATATTTTTTTCTTTTTTAGTCTCTTAGAAAATTCTGGTGCATAAAGTTGAGGTTTTCTTCAGCCACATATGTGATTCCAGCTTCTGGGGAAGGATCTATGCCATCTATTAATACTGGCTGCTGTAATATATAGCAGGATGTACAGTCATCCTACTGAACAAGCATCCTTCCCACTACTTTAATAATGTGATCAAAATTAGATAAAATTGCACATTCCTCCACACTGTTATTTTTATTACACAAAGCAGGTATTTCCTATGTGAAATAGAGGAAACATGCTGTTTAGTGTCTTTTCCATGTGCTTTAATCAATCTGAGTTGCAGTTACTACACTGAATGTTTAACTGTCTAGCAAGGACATGTAGCATAGACCAGAACATTCTTTCAGTGGAGTGCTTAATCACTGTTGAGCATCTGATATTCCTTAAATATTGTCTCTTGCTAGCTCTGAATATAGGGCTAAATAGTGAACATTTAACACATTCACAGAAATTGGCTCAATGACATGATTGCCAGAGGTAAATGAAGGCTTCAGAATATTGCTTGCACTAAACAGTGTAAGAAAAATCATTTTCTTCCCAGCACTGGTGAGTGAACAGCATTAAAGTGGCATTTCCAAGCTCCTATGTTTTAAACCAGGCTCCTTGGTCCCAAGAAGATTTATAACTGTGACAAGTAGGGACCCAAAGAGCTTCTGATTCCAGCAGCCACTGTGACTTTATGTTGCAGAATCAAGTCCGGAGAGACTCTTATTCTTCTACTCCTCTTTAATCAGGTCTCTGTTTTTCTCTAATTCAAAGTAAATAAAGGACACACTTGCATTTCATTCTATACCTTCCAGGTAAGCCATATATTATATAAAAGTGGCAGACGGACACTAAGAATTATTTTCTTCTAACAAGGAACATGTTGGTCTAAGAAATTTTCTGGAATAGAGTAAACAATATTATCCTCAATGTTGTATTTTCTGTCTCTTTCTCTATGTCATGGCAGCACTAATTCCATTGCCTTCAGCCTCCTTGTCTTCTACCCTAATAGATTTTTAAAGGAATAGGGCAAAAATAATGTCTGTGCTGAGGCATGATACAGACTTAACGCATATTAGCTGAAACATGGTTCTTAATGAGAAGGACATAAAAATAAATTACTGTGTGAAGTCCTTGGCTGCTGTGAATAAACTGTTCTCAGGGCCTAAACTAGTTCATTTAGACATCCTAAGTTTGATGAACAGGACATTTTTTTCAAATGGTTAATAAGTCACATGGCATTTGCAAATAAGGTGGAGGCAAAGGCCACTGAAGAGACAATTACCCCATCATAAGGAAGCCAGAAATCAGAAAGAAAGTAGAAGTTGCTAATGCAATTCACAACAAACAGAACAGCCCAGTGTTCATTCTTGGTGACACTTGAAAAGACCAGTGACACTGAACTTGTGATATGAAACAAATTTGATCTGTGAAAAAGAAACAGCGCTGAAAAGAATAAAATATGTAACTGAAGGAACTGTATAGATTACTGCTAATCATCAGCCAGGTAGCATAGACAACAGAAAATATCCATTTCACAAAGAGTTGAGGGAAGGGTGCTGATGTATATTAATGGCTATTTCTTATGACAAATGGTATCTTAATACTGTGTTGAGAGCGAATTTAATTTAAAGGTAATTCAAAAAAGATGTTATGATAGAGAAGAATACTTAATCTTGAACACTATCCATATACTTCAACTGAATGAATATGAGGAAATTTAGATTCTTACAGTCATAAAAATATTTCCTATGGTTGCTGCACGAATTAGATGAATTACTCTTCTTTTAGCTAAGCATGATATATAGGAAAAATACAGTCAAATTAACTTGTTGAATTATTTGAAGCCAGAAAAAAATAAATTTAAAATAATAGCCAGTGTTTCAACCTAAATTAAAACCAGGTTTCTGGGTAAAAGCAACCTTTATCATTGTATCATAGAATGGCTTAGGTTGGAAGGAACCTTAAAGACCATCTATTTCCAACTCCACCATTACAGGCAAGGATGCCAATCTCCAGATCAGGGCCCCATCCTACCCAGCCTTGAATGACTCCAGAGATGGGACATCCACAACCTCTTTGGGAAATCTGTTCCAGTGCCTCTCCACTCTCAGAGTAAAAAAAATTCTTCATAATATCTGACCTAAATCTCCCCTTTTTTAGTTTAAAGCTCTTCCACCTTGTCCTATCACTTATCAGACTGTGTAAAAAGTCATTTCTCCTCCTGCTTGTAAGCCCTTTTTAAGTACTGGAAGGCCACAGTGAGGTCTCCCCAGAGCCTTCTCCAAGCTAAACAAGCTCAACTCCCTCAGCCTTTCTTCATAGGAGAGGTGCTCCTGCCCTCTGTTCATCTTCATAGCCCTCCTCTGGATACACTCCAACAACTTCCCTTGACTCCTGGGGAGCCCAGATCTGGACACAGTACTCCAGATGAGGTCTCATAAGGGCAGAGTAGAGGGGGAGTCCCCTCCATCACCCTGCTGGCCACCTCTCTTTTGATACAGCCCAGGATACAGTTGCCCTTCTGGGCTGCAAGTGCTGCTGGCTCATGTAAAACTTTTCATACATCAGGACTCCCAAGTCCTTTGCCATAGGGCTGCTCTCAATGAGTTCTTCTCCCACTCTTTATGACTGTAGAAGACATAAGTAAACAGAAATAAAGTCTGTTTTGATGTCTTTAAGACTTTAATATGAGGAAAAAAAACAACAACAAAAACTGTAGGTATCAGCAAGTAGAGATTATCACAGGTAATTTAGACCTTTATTACTATATGCTCCCCAAGAAGGAGAAAAATGTTTTTTAGTACAAGGCTGGACTATGCTCCTAGAGTGTTTCTATGAATCAACTTCTCAATACATAAGATAGCAAACAAAAATATGTATTAATTACATTCTGAAAACTGGCCCAGCAAAGCAGTCTACGTAATATTCAAATGTGTCAATGGCAAATATAAAAATAATTAAATCTAATGGTAAGTAAATGATTATACTGACTTCAGAAAACATCAGTCAATTGAAGCCACATTCCCATTTCCACACTTAACCAATGAACTTGTTAAACTGTCAGGAGCAAAATGTTTCAGTAGTTTGGTTCTGGCCTTTGGATGCCACCAGATTAAAATAACACTTGTGGATAAAGAAAGAACTTTTTTTGTGACACCTGAAGGAGTTTCAGTTCTGTAGAATACCTTTGTGACTCATGAGTGCCTCAGAAATGTTTCAGTAGGCAGTAAATGGTCTATTCCAAACGTTTCAGATATGAAGATAATTTCACAACTTAAATGACTTCATTTGTTTCTATGATACCTGGAAAGAGTATCTGTTAGGAATGAAAAGGAATTTAAAATTAGGAAAATGACTGTTGTTTTGTAAGAAAGGCTGTTCATCTTTTTCAGATACATAGCAGAAGGAAGATGGGTTTTTCAAATATCAGAAAGTCAGTTTTATGAAAGCATGCAAATGGCAATGTGAGTTGCAGTTTTCAGAAATTCATATGAGAATTACTGTGTTTCTTGGCTGACTCTGTCCAGACAGAGGACCATCTAAACTTCTGGAATCACTGAGGATAACATCTGTAAGCCATACTGTGTCAGGTACTTCAGCTAGACTGAGTTGGTCACTCTAGACTATTTCTTTTATCAAGCAAATGATAACTTGATAAGAGTGTACAACAAGACTTCAAGCTCTTGTTTAGAAGAATACTTGACTATCTAGAAGGAAGATTATTCCTCTCTCCTAACTTCAGGTATCTGCATGTATTTTTGGACATCTAAATGTTCAGTTTCTATAAGGTAACTTCAGTCTCATGAGTTTTAACAGTGGTACTTCTCTGTTTTCTCTACAGAGTGAGATGGAATTATTCAACTTGATGTTTAACTTTTTATGGTTAAATTTAGATGAGATCAATCTCATACTTCTATTTCATACTGTACATATGTATTACATACAGGTTCCATGCTATATTTGCGATCGTAGTGAGGTATTATAACTCAGTTAAAACAGTTATACGATCTGGAGTGATGTTAATATGGATTTTCTATTTTGCTGAATGTTCCATTCTTCATTAGCTTGGCAGCCTGTTAACCAAAATAATGTTCTTATAGTCCGCATCCAGGAGATATTTAAATAATACATATATAAATGATGCTTGTGAAGCAGGAAGCAAGAATATTACAAGAGCTAGGATTGCTTGTAATACTTCTAAAAGTCAAGTGAAGTTTGACAGTGAAATATATCATAAATGATGAATTTTGTAAATGAATGTCCATTGCCCCAACTGCCACCCCACTCCGGGGAGCAAGTACACATTACCTTGCTGGTGAGGACAGTGTATTCAGTCATGACAGCAAAGAATCACAGGTACCATCCTCCAGACTAAATGTGGACCATGAGAAGAGGCCAGTTGAGATGTGTCTGAAGGCAGACTGCCTGCAGTTGAATGAACTGCAGAACACAGCTGTTTCTAAATATCATTTCTGTGTTTTTAAAACCGACCAATGTATTTCTAAAGCTTACTCATGTGTTTATGAATCTATGAGTAAATTTTGCAGTCTTAGCATCCTATTAAACTCTGTCAGTACATAGAGAGACTGACATCATGAACTCCAAAGGTAAAAATGCTGCTTGGAAGTCCATATTTCTTGTCAGTGATCCTGAAAATTCTGGAATATGGTGTAATATTTTCCTCATCTTCATACAAGGAAATTACATCTGTGTACTATTTTTTGTGAACTGGTTTTGTCTCAGTATCAGGTATCTTCAAAAGGCTGTAATGTTTTACCATACAGCAATACAGAATGTCATCAGAACTGGAGATAATTATCTAGGAAAAACAGGCTTCCATTCCATATAGATTTGGTATAATTCTCAGGAGAGATAGTGAAGCAGTACAATTTTTTTTTTTTTTTTTTTTTTTTTTTTTTTAGTGCATATTGAGCTTAAGATTGTAAAGATCATGGCCTTTTTTGCGAAAGGTTAGGTATGAATTGCTTCAATATATTATCATACCAAGAAACAGTAAATGTTCCAATGAATATTTAGGTGGTGATATTTCAATAGCTTTGAATACTTTTTTCTTCTCTTTTAACCCTCCATTTATCAAATGCAAGTCCTACAAAAATGCAGCTGGACTTGTCACAGCTTCCTCCTTAATTCTGGTCCAGAAGCTTTTGTCACATTCAGAATTGGTTGTAAAAAATTGCTTGCTCCTTAAAATGTCATTCTTCTCACTCCCCTCCAGGCCTTGCAGTAGTTAGCTTGCTTCACTTTAGAAGATTTCTGGGACACTTGTAATACCAAGTGGGAGGTCACAGAAGGAGCGTATTTCCAAGTGACATTTGTAAAAAAAAAAAAAAAAATGCCAGCCTAATGCTCTGAGAGTGGAGCTCCATAAGTAAATCAACTGAAATCACTATTATAACTCAGAAGAGTGAAACTACTTAGAAACTGAGATTCTCTAGTTTTTATGTTCAGCATTATTGCACTTTTCTGCTCTTACTGCTACATATGCAAAAGATAGAAGCCTCCGAAGAAGTTAATAGGAAATTCAGATTGGTCATTGGAACCAATAGAATACAGCACAGCTTATGTTTCGTGAGTGCACACTGTAACACCATTAATTCTCACCTTATCCAAATTTCTTATCTGGTTTTCTATCCAGTTTGAGGGATATCATTTCTGTAGTTCTCTCATAAAACAACTTTTTCCCCAGATCTTTAGATTTCTCTAAATCTTCAATTTAGACATCTACATTTCTACCAATTTTGTTTCTCACAAATATGGATAATCTTCAGAAAATCAATGCACACAAATCTATGCAACTTTTTTGTTTGTTTGTTTGCTTGTTTGTTTTAATTTTGCTTACAACATAGTTAGGCAAAACTATTACTGAAGTAATTTATAAACAACTGTTTTAAATACTTACTACAATGAAATGTGTTACAGACAAAATATTTGCAAGCATTAACAACTGTAGTTTATTTTTAACCACAGTTATTCTACCTTTCCTCATCAGGCTGTACCAAAATCAGTTTATATATATATATATATATACAGTTTATATATATATATATATATATATACATATATAATATATATATATAATGCTGCACTCTTAGATTTGTAACTCATATAGCAAATATTATTAAGCATCTTACAAAAATAATGCCTGTTTACATTAAGCATTATTACACCTTGCAAAAGTAATGCTAAAAAATAACTTCTTAAGGGATTTTTTTTTTCCACCTCGGATGGAGCCAGATGCTGGCTCACAGAACAGCTGGAACTATCAACAGATGACAGCTCCATAGCTGTTAGTTATCACTCCTCACTTGAGATGTGATAACTGGACGCATGACTCCTAGTGGCCTATTTCAGGCCACATAAACCAGATTGTTTTAAGGAAGCAGTACAAGTCATTTAGGCAAACTCAATTACTTATACAGACCGAACTAAGAATGAACCCAGAAACATACCACGTTTATCCCACCTAATTTCTCTACAATGCTGAAACAAGAGGCCTAGGACACCTACACAGGCACTGAAGAGAAAGGAGCACCTCTAGAAGGTGATTCTTTGCATCTGAATCACTTTGTGAAAGTACTTCATTCTCCTTATTCACTATTAAGAAAGCCTCAACTACTAGTTTAGATTAAACTCTCAATTAAATCATGCAAGTTGATGCCTATAGTTAGGATAAATCAGTCTCCAAAACTGCTTCACAGATGCAGATGGCATGTGAGGTATTTAGTGAGTGAGGACAAGCTACAGCTTAAACAACAGCTGTTTTTATAAACAGATACATTAACTTCTCCATAGATAACTAAATTAAAGTCATACAGTCACTAGTTTCTTCCTTTAATAAATGTTTTGTTTCAAAATATAGTTATACCTTTACAACAAAATAAATTGGTGAGTTACACCCCTTTTCAAAGGATACCAGGTAGTTACAATCATTTTTTGAGATAAAATGGTGAACGAAGATTATCTGTTTGCTGTGCTCCCATTTCATGATATGCTATTCTTTTTTGTCTGTGTAGACCACAAGCTAATAAAGGAAAAAAATGTAAGACCAGCTCTACTCATTCCTATTTACTTCCCTTTGATGACTCTGTGAGGAATGGAAGGGTTAAATAGTTTAGTAAAGTTGAAAGAAAACAGTTTTTGAGCAACTGGGTCAGTAAGATAAATAGTTCTTATATTAACATCATTATTCCACGCAGATTAAGTAAAAATATCTCTTCATTGCAGAATTAGCTGAAATTATGTGGTTATGCATGAGGCATCCAAGCCAGTTTAACTGTACTAAAGTGGACACAGCCTCATGAGATGTTTATCTGTGCCAAAACAGAGGACATTAATAATCATTACATATTAGTCAAATCACCTGAATGTAATAAATTGGAAGGGTGATGCCTTTTCATGTATATTAACATTTTTATATGCCCACAAACATTACTTCTATGGTAAAAGTAACCATAAATTCCAACCTCTCTTTTCCTCCTTCGCAGGTTAGCAGTTTCAATTCTGTCATGCAAGTGTCAACTCATGTAATTAGGTGTAAAGAAGCATGTGGTGCCAATATGTAATAATGGCATGGAAAGAAAAATTCTTGAAAAAAAGAGACATTTGCACGGTAATGCCAACTGTCCACATAAACACACTATTGCTTGACTTCTCTGCTGACTTGTGAGTAGGCAAAATGCAGCTGTTAACTTCAGAGAAGCAAAATACCGTGTATGTATCCTAATGTATTTGCAGTTCCTACTAAGAACGTCAACTCATCTGTCACAAATATTTGGACGCACAGTTATAGGAATGAGCCACAGATAACCCATCTATAAATTGTATTTGTTTCTAACGAGATTCTTCTCTAATATGGAGTAAAAAAAATGGCCTACTACCCCTTTTAACGTCTAAGATTACAGATAATCATTTTAACAAAGTCTAGTGTCTCTCACTTGCAAAGTTATACATACATGATGAAGCACAGTGACTTTGCAACTGCTTCAACGTCTTGCCAGCTTGTTTTGTGCTTCGCCTTTCAACAAAGAGGATTCTAAAATGTCTAAAGGAGTCAGAGTGTGAAATACCAGGTGCAGTTATATTTTTTAAATAGATGAGAAGATACAGAACAACAAAATTTTTCAAACTGGTTGCTTAAAATCAGATTTCTAATGATAGACTTTCCAAAGGAGTTTACCCTGATGAATATAGGACCGTGCATAGCTCTGTTAGCCCAAACACTCTTTCTCAGGAAATGAAGACAATGTATCTCTCAAAACAGAGCTCCACCCAGCCTAATTAACCCTGCTGAGAATGCGGCTAATTAGCTTGGGTGTAATGCGCTATTTAAGTTTATCCTCTGTGTGTATGTTCTTGGATTATAACCTTCAATGAAGTCTCTAGAACAAGTTCCTTGGAAGTTTCCTTAGGAATCTTCTAGAAAAACAACTATAACATAAATAAATAAATAAAAAGGAATCTTTGCATGAGATGAACTGAAAGACTCATGGAAATACTTGGAAATTCACATTTTGTGTGCGAGCTCAGAAACTACTTTGGAGAAGTAGCTAGCTAGAGAAGAGAGAATTTCCTAGGAGCCAGAAAGAAGTTAATAGAGTTTCTTGTAATGAAAAAGAAAATCCAACTGAGTTTCCATGGCCAGGCTGAGAACCAAAATACATCTGCAAGGGCATAGCTAGCAGAACTAAAGTAGTTTCTTTAAGCATTATTTTTATTATTAATAATTATAACAACTTCTATTATTATTTTTAATTGTTTTTTTCTATCATATTTACTACTTTTAAATCAGTAAACAAAATGTTCTCTAAACTATTCTTCAGCATGAAATAGCCTCTGACTCTAATATTATGTTCTCTGAGTGCTTGTTGCCTATTGCAAATGGAGTCTGGCTCATTCTAAATCCCAAACCCTGCTAGGAACTTGGGAGGACATCTGCTTATTCTCCTAGGTCAAAAGCATTTTAACAGTTTAATAGTACAATCAGTGAAGTTCTAGTGCCCAGGAGATCTCTCTGGCAGTGTATATTTTAGTATTGGAAAGATAACTGTAGGTTCTTTTTATACAGATCTGTATGTTCTAGGTTTTAGTCATAGAATCATAGAATGATTTGGGTTGGAAGGGACATTTAAGGTCATCTAATTCCAACTCCCTTTCTATAGTCAGTGACAACACCCATTAGAGTAGATTACTCAAAGTCTAAGAAAAACAAAATTAAACAAATTTTAAAAAATCATTTTGCCTCTAGATTGGGTAAGATATAAACAGACCTGTCTCAAAACTGGGAGGTTCCAAGTGCTGTCTCACCAAAGTTGTGCAACTATATTAACTGCAGCACCTGCAGGTCAATATCTGGTTGTGCAGCTGTTTATGTTTACAGAAATTTGCTTTTACAACCATGGGAATTTAAGGACTGGGTACTGAAGTGGGGTGAGAAAATCCACCTGACAAAGAGGAGCTAGAATCATCTTTGCAGAAGGTTGGCTGAAGTAGTGAGGAGAGCTTTAAACTAAGAACATCACAGCTCACTGTAAAGGGCGATAGGAAAGTACCTGATTTTCAGAATGTTGAATGTCCAGTTTTCCCAAAATCTATTTGTTTAACTTGAGATGTGTAAAAGTTTGCTTACTTCTGGAATAAAAAAATAAAAATAAAAAGTAAGAAAGTGAAAGAGAAGAAGGAAAAAAACCCATGAGTTTTGTATACAGAGTTCAAACTGATGTTTAAGGGAAAAGTCATTTCACCAAATGAGAATGTACGCTACATGCACTTGCACACATACAATTATTATATTTACTAAGGCAACTCTGGAAGAGGAAGATTTCTTTCAAGACTACGTGTAGACTTAGTATTTGTCAGGCAACAGATTAAGCTGCCTGTGCAACTGTTTTGTACCTCATCTGTTAGTCATATCCTGTTGAAAAGAGCAATGCTCCAGCTGAGATGGAATCCATTGAAGACCCCACCAAAACTATGATTCCAAATCTCTTCAGCTTCTCTTTGTGTCTTTTCTAATGCTATGCATAGTAAGTATATCAAGTTAAAGAGTTCTCTTGCACTCGCACGCAGTGGAAAATGACAGTAATTGTACAATACTGTATGATTGGTCATTATACAATATTAAGATAAATATAAGGTATTGAAGTGCATTTTGAATCTACTATAAGTTATCTTAAACTCAATCAGAAGGAAAACCTGGTAAAGAGGTCAGCTCTCTGCTCTCTAACTCTGACTTAAGACACTTGAAAATCAACAGATAAAAGGAAGCAAATTACTAGGGTACCACAGTGAAGTTTTCTGAGAGAAAAGCAATTGGGGAATGAAAGTCTGACCTTTAATAGCAGTTTTTTGGGAATTTGAGAAAGAGAGAGAGAGAGAGAGAGAGAGAGAGAGAGAGAGAGAGAGAGAGAGAGAAGCAATTTCTCAGGTATCTAAGACCCAATTATTTGACTGCAACTTGAACTGCATGTCTAAGTGGAGAGGCAAGCATTTCAGACTTTGAAGAACTGGCATAATATTTTCTCTATTGCCAACTTTGTTAAACAAGTGAGCGCTGTGGCATTTTGATGTCAAGATGCATGTGTGCATCTAGGTGTTGCATGATATGGAGGAAGAAAAAGAGTTTAAACAATATATATGTATATATTGGCAGAGATATTACATTTTCTTAGGATGTTGGGCTATTCCTAAATGCCTTACACTCACAATAGTGAAGAATTACAGTTAGGAGCAGACCGAAAAAAAAGGAGGACTTTTTACAAATCTTAAAATTTAACCATTTGAGGATTTCTTTCTGAAAAAGTAAGTATCAGGAAAAAAATAAAATGTCTATTAGTGTTTAAAATGGGTATTTATGTTTTAAAGAAAGTTGAGGGTTATATAAAAGCTAAAGCTAAAGATGTGACTAAAATGTAAAAAAAATAATTAAACCTCCACGTATTTGTGTATGATTGTTAATGTGTAAATACATAAAATTTATTCAGAAAAATGAGACCATTTTTTTTCAGCACCTAATGAATCTTTAAATTTATCTTCTTTTTTGTTTTTGTTTTGTTTTGTTTTTGTTTTTGTTTACTTGTTGTTCCTGAGGAATTGAAGAATAGAAGGGAAAAAAAAAAAAAAAAAAAAAAAAGCAGACCAAATATTTGCATCACTTCCATCACTTGGCTGTTACCCGGTAATATTATTCTTGTTCTTTGCTCTTGGCCAGTGCCAGAAATAGAATACTGTGACAAATGGACTTTTGATCCAATGGCATGCTCCTCTTTTAATATTCTCATTGTACCCCCACTTTTTAAGAGAAGAGACACCCATTTTAGTATATCAGGATACTTAAATGACCTGTAACAGTTACTAAAGATGTGGTGATAGACATCAAATCCACTCTACAGGCCAACTAATGTTTGAAATTTCCATGCAGAATTGAATGATTGATGGTAGCAACCAGTGCAGAAGACAAGCTCACACTTTTACAGAAATGCTTGCACAAGCTTCATCAGAATGTGATTGTACCCACTAGAGCTTAGGTAGAGTCTTATGTATGCTTCTGCTAAGAATTTCTAGGGAAAATAAAGAAATTTGCTGGATGATTAACATTAGCTTACAGTACCATTAACATTATCTCATGTTTTTTATTGTTGTAACACAACAAAATGCTTTCAAGTTAGCAACAAACTCAACTGAATGCTTCTTGTTTCTGCATCTTTTTGTAAAACTTTTGGTAAAGACAAACCATAGTACAGTTTCTACATTACATGATACATTGCATTTCATGTGTAGCACGATAATAAAAGTATGACTTTTAAAAGTATTACCAGAGGCACCAAGCAAAAAAGTTAAGGAGGTGAGAGAAGGGGTGTAGAAGAGATATTTCTTCAATTTCATGTTATTAAGCATAAAGGAATTAACAGAGCTAGTGATATATTGAATCTTATTACCAGTGGCAATTCTAATGATTTTTAGCTGGTGGAGATTTCAACAGAAAATTTCAGAGTAGATTTTTCTCTGTGTGTAGAACAGTATTATACAAACAAACAAACAACAACAACAAAAGTTATTCATTATTAAAATAATACTAGCAAGACAAGAATATTTAGCTGGTATAGCTTGGAAGACAGAAAAAAAGGGCCATTAGTCTTGTACATTTCTTGCCACGAGGGAATTTCAGTGGCGTGGCTGCAAGAAAAGAACACCACCATTCAGTGAAATGCAGTCAAAAATTCATTTGCTCAGCAGTATGGACATAGTGAGTAGACAGCAATCTTGTATGCTAAGATTAATATTCTGAAATGGGCACACGCACTGACACATTCACACATTTCACATTGAAACTATTCCAGAATCTAGCTCCTCTGAGATGAGTTTTCATTAACTCAAGGAAAAAGCCACTTCTGGCTGGCAAATAGGGAGGTCCATACTGAGGGCTACTGTGCGATCACAATACACATCTTGCTGTGTATCATATCTACTGTTTCAGCATGCTGTGATGTCAGGCTTGATCCAAACCATCAATATGTAGCATAATATGGCAATACAACTCAAAAAGATTTTATTGAGATTTATCAATTTCTGGTGGGGAGAGACACCATTACCACCAAATCCTAAATAGTAAAGATGAGCAAACAATTTATTTTTAACAACTTATTCAAAATGATCTTTCCCTAAATTACCTTACTAAATACATTTTCCACAGGTTTCCACAGCACGTAGAAAATTCATTAAATATTTTATATTTTAAATTGAAAATTCTGTTCATTAATATCAATTAATAGTATTTTTTTATTTACTACTTGACTATTTCTGTACCTAGTTTTCATACTCTTCATTTTGAATTAGTTATGAGATGAAGACTAAAAAATGGTTCCAACAAGCACGCATTTTGATGTCAAATTTCAATAAAATTCTTACTATAGTGTTTGATCAAATCAACATGGTATTTTTAAATCAAAGCATCACACATATTTATTCCCAGACGGCATTCAGATAAATTTTAAAATAAAATTATGATTTTAAAAATTGAAAGAAGTAAATTATCACTTGAGAATGTGAAGACTCCTAAAGATTTCACAGGCAGTTTAACAGAAAATGTTAAATTAAAGACCTGAATTCACACATTTTGAGGAATTCTATGAGTGCATGCACACAGAGATGTGTGCATATATTCACATTAATGGCATGTACTTCAGTGATACTGCAGGATTTATATAAATTTTATTGCAGTCGGGTACGTATCAAATGAGTAATAATTTTCTAATAAATAACAAGTGATATTTGAAATTGAGTGCCTGTAATTACAATTAAAAAAAAAAAAAGTGGAATTTTCTGCTAACTTTTTGTTTGTTCCTTTTCTTCAGTAAAGATTCTGATCTGAAATAGTATGTATTTCAGTAGTAATTGTTGGTTTTCTTAACAGCTATATGGAAAAAATATATTGTACGTTTTAATCTTCAATGTGTGCCTTCAGTGCCAGTATTAACTCAAGATAGAGATCTGATTAGATAGAAGCAATTTACCACTCGTTTGTTTACTTGGGGATATTTTTTATGGTGGTGGATTTTGGGAGTCTTAGAAGACTATAGTATCCCTTTCCTTTTCTTCTGCAATTCGTTTTGGACAATGCAGAGAAGTTGTTCAATTCTAGAGGTTTCTTCAGTAATCCACTAAATTTACTCTTTGTAAATAATAATCTGATTCTATTAGTATTTCAGTCACTGAATCTTCTAAGGCTCAGCCCTACGCATATTGCACTGAAGCATAATGTGATTTTTTGCCAGTATATTAGGTGATTTTCTTTATATTTTAAAACTTACTTTCTGTTGTGGACAAAGATGGAAAATGAGTTCTAGGGCTTAAGCTAGAAGGTGTGAAATAAACTGCTTTTCTAAATATTATTTTTGGACTAATAGTAAAAGTAAATGTCTGAAAAATTAAGACTATATTTTGGAAGAAAATGAAAGCAAATACAAAAAGGATTGACTAAAATAACCAAAAATTCCTGAATGCAATCCATTATGCCCCTAGTCATTCTGTCAGTGAAAAAGTATGTTTCACGCTCAAACCATTTGTTTTTCATGTCTTATAATAAGCAAGCTCTAAGCACAGTTCACTGTGTGATAGATTTCATTCCTCAAAGTTTAGCCTGCCTCAGTCCCAACCCATTGACAGAGTTCATTCAAGAAATTTATCAGTGGGGGCCAATGACAGAGAGGTCACAACTACTGATACATCTCATGCATTTTTACATAGAATAATTTCCCTCTGAAAAAAGAAGATATTTTTAAAATTACAGGAAAGTCTAAGAAAACATTAATTTACCTGGAATAGAGAGTAAATGTTGATAGTCATAAAAAATGCGCTATCACCTAATTCAAAATCCATCTCTGAAATATATTTAGAAAAACAAAGTTAGAAACTAATATTTTGTCAAGATATATATTTCCTCCTGGGGAAAATATATATATATATATAATCTATACTATAGATATATTATCTATGATTAGATAATTAGAAAAATTAGGCGAATAACTCCCACTGTAAGTCTTCATTAATGTATAGTTCTTTTCACTGTCCAACAAAAATATTTTTTTCTCATTGAATGCAAAAAAAGAAAATAACAGAGAAATGTGTCAAATGGCATTTTTACTTTCAAAGTCTGCCCCTTGGGAATCCCATATCCTGGAGATAAAAGAGAGAGTCTGTGGAAAGGAAGACTTCCCCTTTGTTGAGAAGAATCTCATCCGAGATTTTTCTAGGCAAACTCAATGCACGCAGTTCCATGGGCCTCGATGGCCTGCACTCACTAGTGTTGAGAGTTCTGGCAGAAGTGATTACCAAAAACTTTCTTTCATCTTTTGTAAAGTTGTGGAGAACAGGAGAAGTGCCTGAGAACTAGAGGAAAGCCAAAGTCACTCCAGACTTCAAAGAGGGCAAGGAGGAGCCAGGAAACTACAGGCCAGTCGGCCTCACCTCTGCCCCCGGGAAGGTGGTGGAACAACTTATTCTGGATGTCATCTCCAAGTAAGTGGAAAAAAAAAAGGTTACAAGGAGTAGACAATATGGATACATCAAAAGGAAATCATACAATCTAATATCCTTCTATGATTGCATGACTGACAGAATAGAATAGCAAAGAGCAGTAGATTGTCTACCTTGACTTTAGCAAGGCTTTTGATACTGTCTCCCATAATATCCTTGTAGGTAAACTTAGGAAATGTCAGATAGATGAATAGACAGTAAGGTAGACTGAGAACTGGCTGACTGACACAGCTCAGAGGGTTGGGATCAGTGGTGCAGAGTCCAGTTGGAGGCCTGTAGGTAATGGTGTTTCCCGGGGATAGGTATTGAGTCTAGTCTCATTTAACATCTTCATCAAAAACGTGAATTAAGGGATAGAGCACAGTCTCAACAATTTGCTGATGATAATACAAAACTGAAAAGAATGGCCTGCACACCAGAAGGTTATGCTACCGTTCAACAAGATCTGGACAGGCTGGAAAGTTGGAACCTGAAGAACCTGATGAGGTTCAACAAGAGAAAGTGTTGAGTCTTGTACCTGGGGAGGAATAACCACATGCATCAGTACAGGTTAGGGGTTGACCTGCTGGAATGGAGCTCTGCAGAGAAGGACCTAACTGTCCTCAAGGACAACAGGTTGACCATGAGCCAACAGTGTGCCCTTGTGGCCAAGAAGGCCAGTGGTATCCTGGAGTGCATTAAAAAGAGCATGGCCAGAAGGTCGAGGGAGGAGATCCTCCCCATCCACTCCCCTCTGGTGAGACCACATCTGGAATACTGTGTCTAGTCTGGGGCTCTGCATTTCAAGAAAGAGAGGGAAAATTTAGAGAGAGTCCAGTGGAGAGGCACAAAGGTGATGAGGGTCCTGGATCATCTCCCTTATGAGGGGAGACTGAGAGACACGGTACTGTTCAGCCTGGAGAAGAGAAGACTGAGAGGAGATCTTATCAATGCTTATAAATATCTAAAGGGTTGGATTCAAGTGGATGGGGCCAGCCTCTTTTCAACAGTGACTAGCAACAGAACAGGAGTAAACATGCACAAATTAGAATATAAGAAGTTCTATACAAACATAAGGAAAAATTTCCTTTCTTTGACACTGACAGTGTTCTGGCTGCATAGAGATATTTAAAACCTGCCTGTACATTTTCCTGTGTAACTTGCTGTAGGAGACCTGCTTTATCAGGGAAGTTGGCTAGACAATCTCCAGAGGTCTCTTCCAATCCCTACAATTCAGCGATTCTGGATTGGATTGTCTTCTCTATAGCGTGACTAGCAGTGCAGCATTTTATTGTTATTTCTGGAAAATAATTGATTAGATGTAAAGAATACCTGAAAAAAATATAGCAAGATAATTCCCCATTTAGTTACTTCAAGAGACTGATTTAGGAATAGTTGTATCACTTATATTTGTGTATCAGTATTTAGGTTATTATTCATACAGCATTAATAAATTCTTCCTGAAATGCCAGTAAATTATCTGTCTGATAATAAAGTATATGCCTGTTTATTGATAAACTACTGGGCAATTTTTGCTGACATTCTGTTTCCACTCAGCTTTGATGCGTGTTGTTTTCCAGCAGCTAAAGAGTAACACGCATACACACATTACAGCACTCTCTGTTTACTTAGACCTGTGAAGGACAATGTGCTAGTGTGTCAGTTAGCTCAAGTTTGCCTGTTTTGATAAATAATTGAAGCTCAAGGATTACTAACTGAAATCAAGGTCTTACAACCAGAGGTAGGTGTTTGCTAAGTGAATATCTATAGCTAAGCTGCTCATTTATTTCTCTCAGGATCACAAACTCAGATACAAGTGCAGGAATGTGGACTTCAAAACTTCAGTTTGATTAAGATGCAATCCTTGGTACCCAAAAGAGTTATGTTATGAATAAACAGAGTAAACAGCATCATGAGGGGGCAAACAGTGTGAATGACTTCATGTTGGAAAAAGGAGTACACCAGAAGTCACTGAAGTCATGAAGTTATTGCCCTGCTGTAGTGCTCTGATCTTGTAATTTGCTGCAATGTTTGTATTTTGATGTAAGAAAAAAAGGATTGTTTTAGTAGACATGCATATATTTAGGTATATGTATGTTAATATGACAGCTATATATTTACACATATTCTTATATATATACAAACTAAACATATGCAAATGTTTTTTAAAAGTACAGGTCTCTCTGTAGTAGCTATTATAAACATAGAAGAAGAAGAAAAAAAATAAAACTGGCCTAAAACTTCCTGATACTATCTAAACTTAAGACATGAGCCTTGTGTTGCAGGACTGAATGAAAAAGGAGTAGGTAAAATTTACTGCAAGGTAAATAGACAGTTCTAGTCACCTATCTCATTCTGATGAAGTTTTTGTCAGATTTTAGTGGGAAGACATCAGGAAAAAGCAACAGTATTGGGGAGAAAATACAGCTTCCAAATTTTTTTATATAATGACTCATAGAACTCTACCAGTTCCTGTTTTTTTCCTAGTAACAGGCAAAGTAGCATTAGTATATCACTGTCAGATTATTATCATTAAAAGGATAATTTATTATGTCTTTGTTATCTCTGCTGAAAACTCCTTGTTAATGGTGACTTAATTGACCTAGCTGTTCACTGAAGTGTTATAAACTTACACAGTTAGCTTCTAGACAACTATTTAAGTTAAGCCAGTCAAGTCCCACCCAAGGATAGGAATTCCAGCTTTATAAACATCAGAGAGGTACTTCTAGAACACAGACTTTACCTATCTTATCTGAGACAACTGGGATTAATTATCCATTTTTCAACCTTACTTACTGAAAAGGTTGGCCAACTAGTTTAGACAAGATGCTCATCTGCAAGATTGTGGAGTTTAGTCACAATTATGTAATTCTTTTTAAAATTTATTAATTAATTTATTTATTATCAAGGAAAGTAGTTCACATATCAACTGTTACTAGATTTATGGTTGATGGCGGACATTAATATCCTCTAATATAGCACTGTATACACAGAAATATGTACGTGTTATATTTAAGTTCCATAATCTAAGTGTTTCAAGGAGACTAATTCATTATCAGGTTTTCATAAAACAATTAATTGATGCAAATTTACCTTCTGTTCTGCATCAAGTGGCTTTGAAGGTTCATAAGATTCAATATTGGAACTCAATAATGAAAGTTAATTTCAAAATGTCAGCATCTATAACTGGAGGTTGTATACTCATGAACCTAACTCTATTTTTCTTGCTTTTTTTCCCTCCCCATGTGGAAAAATCATTCTAGTTCCAAGGACACTGTAATCAGAAAAATTCAGAAATTCCTCTGGAAAGCTATCAATGTGAACTTCAATAGTATGTTTACCATTTCCTTTTTATTCTAATTTTTACACATAATAAAAAGTGCCTGACAGTTTGTCCATATCCTATAGCGTATCATAGAATCATAGAATCATTCAGGTTGGAAAAGACCTTAAAGATCATCGAGTCCAACCATGACCTAACCATACTATCCTAACTAGCAACCCTCTGCTAAATCATGTCCCTGAACAACACATCCAAACAGTTTTTAAACACATCCAGGGATGATGACTCAACCACCTCCCTGGGGAACCTATTCCAGTGCTTAACAATCCTTTCTGTAAAGAAGTGTTTCCTAATATCCAACCTAAACTTACCCTTGCACAACTTGAGGCCATTTCCCCTCATCCTGTCACCTGTCACCAGTGAGAAGAGACCAACCCCACTCTCTCTGTAAGTACCTTTCCAATATTAGAAGAGAGCAATAAGGTCTCCCCTCAGCCTCCTCTTTCCCAGACTAAGCAGCCCCAGCTCCCTCAGCCTCTCCTCACAGAGCATATTCTCCAAGCCCTTCACAAGCCTTGTTGCCCTTCTTTGGGCCTGCTCCAGCACCTCCATGTCCTTTCTGTACTGAGGTGCCCAAAACTGAGCACAATACTCAAGGTGAGGCCTCGCCAGTTGCGAGTACGGGGGCAGGATGACTCCCCTAGTCCTGCTCACCACACCATTCCTGATACAAGCCAGATGCCACTGGCCTTCTTGGCCACCTGAGCACACTGCTGGCTCATATTCAGCTGACTGTCCATCAGGACAACAAGGTCCCTCTCCATCAGGCAGCTTTCCAGCCACTCCTCCCCAAGCCTGTGGGGTTGCCTGGGGTTGTTGTGACCAAAATGCAGGACCCAACACTTGGCCCTCATTGTATTGAATGTTTTGAATGTTGAATGAAATACATTGTATTTCATGTATTGAAACTCATACAGTTTGCCTTGGCCCATTGATCCAGTCTATTCAGGTTCCTCTGCAATGCCCTTCTCCCCTCAGTCAGATCAATACTCCCTTCCAACTTGGTATATATATATAATGGTTCACAAACAATGCACTTCCCAATTGTTTCCTTCAAGGCTATTCAGAATTTTGACTATGGTGTTGTGATTAATTTTCTTCATCTTCACAGAAAGTTTCATCATCTTTATGTATTCTACCAATGCACTTCCCCAAAAGAGATGTAAAACAGAATACACACAAATATTTTAGGAAACATGTTCAGAATAAGAGTCAGTGTCTCAGAAAATATATAGAAAATAATTTAAAAATGTATTGACTATAATAAACAAAAGGAAAATGCAGTGTTTAGCAGAAAACTTATCCTAATATTGATTGTATACAGATTCAAAGTTAAGGAGTTAATGCAGAAAACTGTCCCAGCATGCGATATTACACAGAGATCCCACTCTCTTTTACTAGATCAAAATATGGTACCTTGTCAAGGATGTGACAAAATATTTCCATACTAATCCAAACATCTTTTAAAGTGCACTTAGTATATGGATTGTCCTTGTGCAAGCTTCTGAAAGATAACAAATATATTATTGTCCTTTATTTCTGACATATATTTATTCATAAAAATTTCTAACCTCTTTATTCCTAATTCTTCCAAGACAAAGACAATGCTATAAAATTATCTTTCCTCTGCAGGTTGAGGTAATCAATAAAAATGCAGAGATGTTTCTTAAATATAAATATATATATTCATATTAATCAGTTATAAAAATAATAATAAAAAAACCCCATACATATATTCACATATAGATGGGCTGCTCCGAAAGTAATGCCTCCTGTTCTATTACGTCATCCCATGACATCAGAGGTGGATGTTGGTGGTACAGCAGTAGAAGATGAACCTTCCTGACAACATTCCATTACATTTTGTGGTCATGCTACAAGTGGCAGCAGAAGGGCAGTCTGGCAAAATGGCATCTGACATGAAAGAGCATATGAAGCAAAGGCATATTGTTGAATTCCTCTGTGCAGAAAAAATGACACCCACTGACATTCATTGATCCTTGCTGAACATGTATGGAGACCAAAGAAAGACAGTGGGTGGTGTGTTTCAGCAGTGACAACAACAACAGTTGTTCACCTCCACTGGTGCAGATTTTTACAAGTGTGGCATGTAGATTCATGTTCATCATTGTCATAAATGAATAGTTAATGGAAATGACTATGTTGAAAAATAGTGTTTTCTAGCTGAGAATTAGCTCTGTCAAATAGTGTTATTGCACTCGTATCTGTTGTAGTTTCTATGGAAATAAATTGGAGGCATTACTTTTAGAGAGATGTATGTATATTATATAGAGAGAGATATTTTAATTATTATTATTACTTGGCCTTGCTCCACAGGAGGCCAGTGTTTCCTCAACCTGTCTTCAGTTCTATTTGTACCTCATTGGAAGACAGGGTGAATTATTCTGTATGTTGTTTCTCCATCACTGTGAATATCTTAGAGGGCCATAGTAGCTACTCAGTTTGTGTGGCTGTGTTTTGTTCAAAAGCAGAGCAGGTGATGTAAGCCTCCCCCCCTTATAGGGGAGGTTTAGGTTGGATATTAGGAAGAAGTTTTTCACACAGAGGGTGTTGACACACTGGAACGGGTTGCCCAAGGAGGTTGTGGATGCCCCATCCCTGGAGGTATTCAAGGCCAGGCTGGATGTGGCTCTGGGCAGCCTGGTCTAGCGGTTGGCGACCCTGCACATAGCAGGGGGGTTGAAACTCGATGATCATTGTGGTCCTTTTCAACCCAGGCCATTCTATGATTTTCAATGATTTTCTAAGTCTATGAAGATACAACTGGAGAACAATTACTAGTTCTTGTGATATTTTCATGGATTCTCTAATGTCTTTTTAAGTCCATCTATTAATGATTGCAGTTTTTTTTTTTTTTTTTTTTTTTTTTTCAACTCAGAAGCAAACTCAAGCTTGTTACAAGTAAGGTTATATGAAATATAAGGATATGTAGACATGATGGATAGACCACTTTATGCATAAGGAACTGGTTGGATAGTTGCACTCAAAGAGTTGCAGTAAATGTATCCATGGAGACCACTGACAAGTGGCATTCCTCACAGTTCAGTATTGGAACCAGAGCTGTTTATCATAATTACCAGCATCGCATACAGTGGGAATAAATGCAGCTTCAGAAAGTTTGTGGATTACATGGTGCAGTTGATATCCTGAAAGGAAGAGATGCCGTTCAGAGGGACCTTGATTGGCTTGGGAGGTGTGCCTGTGCAAACCTCAAAGTTAAGCAAAGCCAAGTGCAAGGCCCTATGCCTTGGCCCGGGGCAATCCAAAGCACGTATACAGGCTGGACAGAGAAAGGATTGAGAGCAGCCTTGAGGAGAATGACTTGTAGAAATTGGTTGATGAAAAGCTTAATGCAAGCTGGCAATATGCACTGGCAGCCAGGAAAGCTGATTTTATCCTAGGCTTCATCAGAAGAAGCACAATCAGCAGGTAAAGGGATGTGATTCTCCCTTTCTACTGTGCTATTGTAAGGCCCCACATGGAGTAATGCATCTAAGTCTGGGGACCACAGTATAAGAAGGTCAGGGACCTGTCTCAGTGGGGCCAGAGAAGGGCCACGAGGGTACTGAGAGAGTTGGAACCTCTCTCCTGTGAAGACAGGCTGAGAGATTTGGGGTTGTTCAGCCTGGAGAAGAGAAGGTTCTGAGGAGACCTCATTGCTGCCTTCCAGTACTTAAAGGGCACCTACAGGAAAGCTGGAGATAGGCTCCTCCTAAAAGGGAGTGTAATAATACAACGAGGGATAATGGCTTTAAACTAAAAGGGGTTATACTTAGATTAACTAGTAGAAAGAAATTCTTTATTAAGAGGGTATTGAGGCACTGAAACAGGTTGACTAGAGAAACTGTAATATCCCATCCCTGAAAGTGTTCAAGGTCAGGCTTTGGGCAACCTGACCTAAAGGAATGTATCCCTCCCTGCTACAATTGCGTACTTTCTAGGACTTTGGGAATTTAATAAGTCCCATGGAACATTTTATGGGGGTTATAGAAGTAGGCACAAGTTATTCTGGGTTGTTTAGGAAAAGGACCCAGGCTGGGGAAAGGCAGGGGTCAAACTGTGACACCTATAAGCATGGAAGACTGAGAGGAGAAAGAAATGAATGATACTCCTCTGGTGAAACCCCGTGTCTGGTCACTTATTATTAAACACTTTTCCTTACTCTTTGCTGTGTGACTAGCCGTCTGTTCTCTCTGTGATGTGTGTTCAGGTGTGATTTACTAGTGAACATCAAGCTGCACCAGCCAATGATATCACCCACATCTGGCTCAAAGTCTGCCTGGCTACTAGTAAGGGGACCCAGAATCCAGCATGGATATCAGACTTAAAGTCTGTACTAATATTTAATGTGATTTTGTGAATGAAAAAAGAGAGGATATATGTATGTTTCACTAGTTATCTTCAAATCTGATGACATGGAAGACGCCTAGGCTGATTTTGCTCATGTGTGTATGAGCACTGCTACTGTTTACAGGGGTTCTGGAAAATACTGCTGTCTGTGTTAGCCTATGTGGACAGCCAAATGGACAAGGGCTAGAGAAAGTAAATATCCATTAACATAAATATTGCATTCTATTACATTTTAACTAAATATTTTACAGCTCTAGTTCAAAAAAGATTAACTTATCCCAGTTGTAGTGACAAAAGCATTGTTACAAGATTTATTGGTTGAACTTTACTTTTGTACTAGTCCTTTAATGAATACTAATATATGATTTTCCAACATACAGAATAAAAATATATTTTGATTTTCCTGTCCTTAGGCTTTTCTGCCAATATTCAGCCTCTAAAATCTTCTTTCTGTAGAATGCATAATTACATTGTACATTCAAGAATGCTAAATGTGAACATGAACGTACCTTTGCGTCAAATAACATAACACCCCCAAAGTGTCTGTTTTTTACATTTGCCCTTTACAGTATGATCAGATTAACAATACAGTTAAGGTTAATGAACCAATTATTTTTAGACTAAACAGGAAGCATACACATTCATTTTACTGTGTAAATAACTGCTCGCTGTCAGTGGTCTTTGTACTGCTGTTTGTATCTCTATATTAATCTTGTACAATTATTAGTTAGATATCAAGGAATTTTTCCATTGATGATTTCCAAAACTGAATGGCTCTCTAAGGAAGTGAAAGATTTTACTGAAGTGTTTTAATTTTGTCAAAATATATGTTCATAACCTGATATTACAGAAATCTCTGCAACCTAACAGTATTATATGGAAATTTCTGCAGTAATCATCACTATATTGTAGAGTATACTTTAATCTGGATAAATACGGAAAGGCTTAGCATAATGACAATAGCATTTTCAGACAGACAGCTAAATTCTTGGTTTGGTGAAGATGAGGGAAGCCACAGGTAAGAGGATACAAACTGCACCCCAAATCCATTTTCTATAAACATTTTAAAGATTATAATTGTACAAAGAACTTGACAAAAAGGCAAAGTGACATAATTTTTGGCATTATGCAGAAATAATTTTATGTTTATTTATTTATTTATTAATCTGAATCAACTGTGTCATTTCTAACATTCACAAGAAAAAGGAGACAAAGCACCATTGGTATTGCAAAATGAACACTGTAGACACAAGGTTTTAAACAGCAGTTTAAAAGTTGATTGTGAATAACCAGCCTCAGATGCCATGTGAACATGTTGCGTAGGCAACAGATATTTGTTCCTGTGAGCAATCATATAAAGAGATAATACTAATGTACAATTGTACATCTTCATGGCAACTGTATTCAAATCTGTCTCAGGACATTGTGGCATCCCACACATCAACAGTTGCCAGACTTTATACAGCACAGACACAGAACATCTCAAATGCCAATAAGGAATGGATTCCAAAGTGGACAATGTGTTTTTGTACAGATGGAGCACTGCTGTCTCACTGAAAGCAAGCCACTATCTTAGTCATGATTTTTTACTGAATATGTCCTAAAAAAATCTATCTGTAGTGATAATGCAAGCAAACATGTTTGGGAGCATGAGATCACATGGAGGGCTGTCATGGTTTTATGATTTTTGGTTACTGGTATTCCACATCATAACATCATGTAGTGCACTGAGAGTTAAAGTGTTAATGCTCCAGTTCTGGGCACCTGTCCAAAAGAGAAGAAGAACTACATACCTGTCATGAGGTCCTCTGTTTCCCTTTTCTGGGGGTGCGGATTTTGTGAAATCCCTCCACCCTGCTAGTCACGGAACTGGGCCGAACCAGCCCATAAACCATTGACAAGGGCTTGCTTTCAAGTTAGCAGCAGAAAGTCATTATATATAAAATTTGTGTCCAAGTTACTACTACAGTTCACCAGTAGCTGTGTACCATCACTTGTTAGAGGTCACTTGTCTCAGTACCTCATTCTGCAGACACTTAAATCACAACAAATCGGGTTAGTTTAAACATTACAAATAGCAGTCCTTCTTTGTTCTAGGTCATTTTGACTGATGCAAATTACAGAGTACTTGTAACAGCACTTCTGTAAGGAGATCTAATGGGGAGAATAATCTCAAGCAGAAGGAAAATGGACAGCAGGGCTAAACTGGCAATGGTAACCTATTCTGTTAATATATCTGAGTCACAAAGAGGCTGTTTTTGTATCATATGGCAGTACTACCAGCAAGTATGCAACCTTAGAAATGGGTAAGTGATACTAGTTGTGACAGGCTAGGAAATAAACATCAATAGCAATGTGATCTAGAGATCAGTGGTGCTATAAAGTTGAATAATGAGACTAACGTAGAGGCCGATTCATGAAGTATTTTAGCCAGAATCCATATTCCCTTGCTATGAGCATATATCACATTATCAGATACAGCCAGCTCAGCAAGATGTCAAGGGTGGAGAAAGTCATTGCTGCATTTTAGTGAGAGAGTGACAGCCATAGGTTTAACTATACCAGATGGGCAAACCTGTGGCATCTGAACAGTTGAAGTGTAGATCCATTGCAAAAACTGTGATGTGAATTGCTGCAGGCAAGCTCTCCTGGTGGAAAGCCTTCTGGATCTGCACCAGAAATGGGGAAATGAGCCAGCACCAACTGCTTAAGCCAACACCAGCAGGTCTCTCAGGACTCAGCTGTCTGCTCATCCTACTCTCAAGTCCACAGTAAAGTGCTGCAAAAATAACTGTCTAAGGAGCACAAATATCTTCTAACTGTGAACTGCTCTTGACTCTTCCACCATAGGATATAGGCTTTCGACAAAGGGAAGGTTATTGTTTATTGAGATCTTTGGAATAAAGCATCAGACACGCCTGAACTATTCAATATATAGAACCTACTGTTGATTACTTAAAAATAAATCATCTCACATTGTGCTGTAATAATCAGTGTCCAACTGAAAGTAGAAATTGATGATTTAGACATTTTTTCTACAGTCAGTGGTACAGATCTGTTTCATTGAGTAAAGATAACAGTACACATAAATCACTGTCACAGAAAATTCAGGTCAACGAAGTTCTTAAGAACTTCTTTTCCTTGTTCCCTGCATCTGGTCTCCTCTTGAAAGTCAAGTTGACCTCAGCAGATAATAGCCCAGAATTTCACACTGCAGCAATGCTCCATATCTTAGTGCCACTGAATAAAGTACTATCCTCCACAAGTGACCAGTAAAAAACAAACACTGTTAATCAAAACTACTCTTTTTTTTTTTTTTTTTTTTACTTTTTTTAAAAATGGAAAATGTTTGGGTTTTTTTATATCTTCTACATCTCATTTTTTTTATGCCAAACAACAAACAAAAACAACAACAAAAACAACAACAAAACAGTTTTCCTTGAAAATGTATCAAACTCATAACTACTAGTGAGTCAGTGAGCCAATTTGACAAGAAAGACACTTCTAATTGTTGTTACAGAAGGGTCCTCTGTACAATTTACTAATGTTTGCTTGTCAATCTTTATTTTTTTTTGTTATGCAGGGTATGGTGTTTTATAAAATATAATAGATGTTTACTGAAGGTGTTATTCATATGGTTTCCAAAGTTTGTTTTTCACCAATCTAAACTCAGTTTTTGAACCAATAGAATGTGCCAAGGAAAAGAACATTCTTACAACTCAGTCATTCACAGTGACTCTGCTTTGCCTGTTACCTGCACCCTAAATGCATGAAGACTGATGTTTGTCTACTGAAGCATAGTGCCTGGTCTGTGTTCTCCTAATGATAAAGTATTACCATGAGTTTTTAGCAAAATAAAGCAGATTTATTTTTGCCTTTGTTCTGATGAGGTTGAAAGCAGCTGGATTATATCACCAAAACTTGTTTTCAATTTCTTCTCTGGAGAACTAGTCAGAAAATTTCACACAAAAAGTAGCTGCACAGAATGGGTAGGAATTACAGTTTGCACACATTTTAGCATTTGTTTTCTTTATTACTGTTGGTATATAGTTTGGATATTAAACTCTTCAGTGCTGTGTGCAGTTATCAGAATGGTTGTTAGAAAAATCTGTGGAACACCATAAAATTTTAACGTATCTGGATCTACTAGAAGTTTTTAGTTGGCTGTTGTTTTGGTTTAGATTTTTTAAAAGATATTCATGGTTGTAGTAGACAAGAATGCAGCAAATTCTCATAGTAGATTGGCTGGATCTTACCACATACAACTGTCCATGGCTTAAGCAAAGAGTTACTGTCTTTCATTGGCATCCATTTCTGCCAGAAAATGGTGGTACACTGCCAATATAAAGTGCAGATGTTAGTAATCATGAATTAAATGTTGAGCATAAAGGAATGTGGAGTGAGGAATGCCAGAGTGGCCAGCAACATTGCATGTGGCCAGAATTTTTCACTGAGTTCACATGTGCTGTGATACTGTTTGTGCACCTTCTGTCCAAATACATTTGAATACCCTAGGGATTAATTTCCTAATCAGATGTTATGTGATGTCCATCTGCTACTCCAAATACCACGTCCCCTCTGTACAAATTGCTAGTGTTTACTTATCACTCTTTACATTTATGATGTGCATGCTATGCTGTTTTATAAAATAAAAGGCATTCATTAAAGACAGGTATTCCTATCACCTACCTTAGTCTTCTGAAAGTCTGGACATTAGTCCAGACTGTAATAATGATTCCCACTATACTCAGGAGAAAAGTAAGCATTTCTAAAGGGAATTTCATTCCATTCTAAGGCTATTCACTCTAGAACACTGACAGTGAATTTTCTCTGAAGGTAAATTTCTCTTTCCTTTGAGCATAGAGAGGACAATATACCACTTTTTTTAGATGCTGAAGTTAGATAGTAACCTACAAGAAAGATTAATCTGGCTGTATGTGGTTGTCTATTACTTCAAGGTCTTTTTCCAATCTTTGGAGATTGTGCAATGTGCAGGTGCACTGTGTTACAGTTAAATATCTAAAAAAAAAAAAAAGTGAGTTAAATCACATGATAGAGCTATATCTTCTTTGCTGCATATGGTCAGGTACAGTCACAAGCAGAGATGTTGAGATTTATCCCACTGTAGGTAACTGCTTTTAGAGAAAATTTAGTAATGGCACATCTTTCTAAAAAGATCACTTAGCAGTTATTCTTGTGTGCTGTGAATATTATTTTTGTTCTCTATATTGGACAGATATTACATTGTAAAATACTTATTGCCTAGATTCTAGTTATTGTACTGAAGTCTGAATGTTCAGGTCCTACTTAGCCTGAAGTTCACTGAAAATTCTCACTGTTATAAATCATGTCAGGAAAACAATGTAAGTTACAAGTAAGTGTTGTACATTTTCGTTGGTATCTTTTTATTTGGTTGGCTGGTTGGTTGGTTGTTTTATTTCAAAAAAATAAGTACCTGTCATAATTCTTCATGTCTTAAATATATGAAAACTAATGTTCACAATTACCATAACTTTGTGTTTCTGTAATAATGCATGATCTTGTGAATAGAAGCAAGAGCTGGAATCATATCAGAAAAGAGAAAGCAAGCAATTGTCCTCTGCCTTCCCACTCTTCCACCTTAAGAAATCGTAAAATCCTAGAATCACACAGTTGGAAAAGTCATCCAAGATCATCTAGTCCAACCGTCCACCTACCACCGGTATTTCTCTACTAAACCACGTCCCTTAGTACAACACTTAAACTATTCTTGAACCTCCACGGACAGTGACTCCACTACCTACCTGGGCAGCCCATTCCAGCACCTGAATACTCTTTCAGAGAATAAGTTTTTCCCAACATTCAACCTGAATCTCCCCTGGTGCAAATCAAGGCCATTCCCTCTAGTTCTGTAACTACTTATGCAGAAGAAGAGATCAACCCCCACCTCACCACAACCTCCTTTCAGGTACCTAACTTTATGTAAACAAACACATATTTTGTCATTCAGTCAAACCACTG
The DNA here is from genome assembly GCF_016699485.2 of Gallus gallus. NCBI lineage: Eukaryota > Metazoa > Chordata > Aves > Galliformes > Phasianidae > Gallus > Gallus gallus. Next base: position 163,535,480 of record NC_052532.1, on the reverse strand, counting down.
TCTAAAAAGTGTTAACATTCAGGAAAAAAATCCCACAAAGTCAACACTTCGTAAGCAATTCTATCTAAAGAAAAGCAGACATTATTTTTTTCTCTGAAAGATGCATTTTTTCTTGGATAAATCTAATGCAAATGTCTAAAACATCTCCTCTGCACGCAACCTGAAAGAATATGAACTTTTAGACCCCACTAGTTACACCACATAGCACCACCTTACTGCATATTATGCATTTAGCCCTCAAAATCATTTGAGAGAAAGCCAAGAGATGTTGCTAGAGGTTTAACAAACCAATGAAAGATCCTCGCTGTCTCTAGAAGACTTTGAATGAGACCTTGAATTAACTTAGGTACTAAAAATTATAAAACTTACAAATACTGGTTCGTGTCTCCTTTAATCTCGTTGGAATAAGATATCTGTTACTTAGAATTACTGAACACAAAATGAAGTAATAACATCTCTCCTCTCTCTTCCCTTCCCCACCTCTTTGCTACTAAGCTTACCTCTCCCCAAAAATCAAAATGGAATTAAATAAAGGAAAACGTTTGGTAGTCCAACCATTAGGGGGGATAAAAGCTAATATGTCTGTCAGCCTAGCAAGTAATAGCAACTGCACTAGAGACAGTTGACCACCAAATGGTATCCTAGCAACATACAGTATCATCGTTATACATAGTGCTATCAAGCCAAATTTATCCTTTTCAATATCTTAGCTTCAAGAGAGCAGGGATGAATACAGAGCAAAGGATGAAAATGGTGCTGATGAGAAATACAGCGTGAGATTTTAATTTAAGCAGAGGTTATATGGAATGTATATGTAAAATGAATAAAAAGCATTGCATTTTTGTGAAAAGTAAAGATACTTTCCAGTGGTAAGTCACTCTCAAACGTGTATGATACAGTTTGCTTTCAGAATACTAATCCTGTGTATATTTTAGCTTGGAATAAATTTTGCAGTACAGCTTCATTTTAATTCCATTTAAATGTTTATATTTAACTGAGCAGGTGCAAGGGGACATACATTTTCATTACTCAACATTTTTAAATCTTAAAAAAAAATTCTAGGCAAATCCACCTATAAATTGTGGTTTTCAAAATCAATTATAGATCTCATTGTTTCTGATATTAAATTGGATAATTACATGTCTGTTGATAAACTCACAAAATTGAACAGATTCCTCTTTTTAGATTGTAAACTGTCTTCTATTCTCCTTTTATATTTAGAGCCACTGATCCTACAAAATCCACATAATTTACGAATGTGCATAATTTTCATGATTGTAAATAGCATTGTCAGAGAAAGGACAAATTAACTTTTGTGCAGATTAGTTACAGGAAAGCATCCTTTCTTCAGTTTTGAGCAAATATTAGAAATGTTGGGAATCTAGATGTTAGAGATTAAAAGATTTGAATGCTCCTGTCCAGTGTAAGTTAGGATTCAGCTGGAGGTTTATACAAAACCAAAAAGACTACTAGTAATACAGACAGAATTGAGAACAGGTAGGGTAGTAATAGGTTTTAGTAAAATGTGCTTCTACAAACATAGCTTTAAGCAGAAGGTAAAACTGTCTCCTTTCAGAAGCAGATGTACTGCCAAGTATGTAGTACATTGCAAATATTAGGAAAGTACACCAAGCTGTAGATCACAGACCATTTTCAACTTCTGGTCCAAACATTATCCTCGTGGAGGATACACACCTCAGATAATGGATTTACTAAGTTATGTTATATGATCTACTAAGTATTTTTGTACTCTCTGTAAAATCTGTGTGAAAAAGCTTTCCATGTGACACTCTCCAGTAGAACATTCATCAGAGACTTTGCTAAAAAAAAAAAAAAAAAACTTTAAAAATATGCATTTTAAAAAATGTAATAATTAAAACAAGATTTTAATTCAATGTTCAGACTATTCCTTATTTTTTATTTCTAATTCTTTTGACAGTCTCTTTTGGAACAGTCTATTTAGCTTCATATCTTCTGTTGTTTATGCAGATAACAGCTATCTGCTTTCTTCTCCAACTGTTCTGATGATCTCTAGAGCCCATTCATAGTACTTCATCACATTAGTTGATATCTTCTTTACCTTATATGGAATGAAGTGCATAGGCATATTTTAACCTAGTAGAATAATTTCTATGACATTAATCCAGTTCCAAAGCTACTTCTGACTCTCTTTCCCCAAAAGTCTGTATGGTTATGTAGCCAATGATAAGACAAAAAATCACCAAAACAACAGACTAGCTTGCTTCTTGTAGTTTTGCTGCCACTGAATGTTTCTGATTAGCATTCCCTGGGCAATATATCAAAAGAATCCTGGACACAAAAGAACCCAAGATCTAACAGGAGAGTTGTCCCCTTAGCTGGAAGCACATTGACTAAGACCAGTAATGTGCTGAATATTGGTCTATGAGCCTGTACTTCATTAGTATAGGCTGTATCAGCAGGACAAAATGCCTTAGATTTAGTTAATAAAGCTTTATAACTTGTCATATATAAATGGATATCAGTGAACAGATGTTCAAAGTTTCTGTAGCCTACTAAAGCAAATGTGTATCTCAGAAGATTTGTAGACTTTCAATGCATGTTATTTCTGCTCTAACTTTTCTCCCCAGTCTGATCTTTGATAAAAGATATGTTAAGGACACAGTAACTCTATTCATAAGAAAGGAGATGCCACCATCATTATGAAGCTAAAAGAACTCTCAGTTTTACTTACTTGACAAAATGTTAAGCAGTGAAGTCTTTGGGGTAACACATGGAGCATGGAGCAACACAAATGCAGACTGATTAAATGGAATTCATTGCAAAGTGTTAGAGTAAGCTTCTTGAGTTTTGTGTAACACTCAAAGTTCCAATGATATTAACAACTTGGCAGATAAGTAAGCAGTGTTACTTCAGAGAGAAATCATTTTTAAAAAATGCTGGAGCAATCCAGCTTAGTTGATCATTGCAGGAAATTATAAAAACATTATATGACATGTTCTCTTGCTATTGTAGAAACTGGAATCAGTAACTTGGGAGATCACCTACTTTTCTAGAATTCTGTGTTCACCTGACTTTCTTTTAAATTCTGAAGACACTAATGACACATGTGGAATTCCTGTAAGAATTTGGTGTCAATTACATATTTTCATATTAAGAAATTTTAGTGTCTAATAGAAAAATATCTTAATGCTTTTCATCTGCATCATGCAGTAGGAGGAGTCTGCACTGTATAAATCAAACACAGTACAGCAAATGTACTAAATTTTGTGGACAGATTTAAAAAAAAAAAAGTAAAACAAAACAAAGAAAATTTATGCTACTATTCTAGTTTGCTTCTCAAAGGGAGTTGCATTAATAAACCAGTGCAACAGGCATGCCTTCTGCCATCTGTGCTAAGTGGGTGCATGGCAAGTACCTGGAGCTACAAGGAATAGTTTCCTTTCAAATACTTTTCTGCAAAACAGATGGGCAAAAGGAATATTGAGTAGTGTGTTATGCTGCATTTAAAACTGTAAAGATGATCATCTAGTCTAACCACTAAATGTCAGCCAGATAAATATATGTTTGGACTCCTAGATTTTAATCAGCAGAAACATGTCAGAGACTATGCTGTTGTGAGCTACCAGCAAAAATAGGAAAAAGACCACAGTGACTTATTACTTACTCAATGTTGGGATACTGATTAGAAGAGATTATAGTTTTTTGAATGCAAAGCTCTAGTCTGATGAACATTTTAAGAGCAATACAAGAAATCATATTATCTCTAAGCCTTATGAAAGTATGAGACAAATGGAAGAATTCATAAATACACAAATTCAAATGTCCAAAGGGACAGTTACAGCTTGAAGGAGAATATGATGCATTTGAAGTGGAATTATAAGCCTTAAAATTAAAAGAGAAATCCAAGAAAATCCTGTCTAACACATTCCAGAACTTGAAATTCTGTAGAATCCTAAGGGTCTCTGCCCCAAAGATTCTAATTCAGCTAAAATTTAATATTGTGTATGTGTAGTAGGCTAAGTGCTTCTTCTGAAATAATTGTAATAAAGTTCGAGATCTAAAACACTGGCATTCTTATGAGACACAGCTTTGAACAGATCAGATGAACAGACATGCTCAAATCAAGCCTAACAGTGTTGAAATATTGCATCTCTCATATTTTTGTAAAACAGAAGTGTGATCTCAAAGTGATCTAGAGTTTTAAGGAAGAATTATCTTGATCTACAAATGACAGTTGGAGTATTCAGCTGAGAAGAGATCAGGTGCTTGTGTTTCCTTGATTATTTCCAGCTTTGATATCCAGTAACTGTGTAAAGTACAGTGCAAAAGCACTGCTTGCACTACAGCTATTACAGTGAAGGCATACTGATGAGATGTGAAACCAGTAAGATTTGAAACTTCACAGTCTGATGACAGCCTAAAACACAGCTCTGGATGGTTGATATACATGTAAGTGCAAAAGCTATCATGGTACAGAGACATTTTACATCCTTGCAGTGAAGAGTATCAAATACATCTCACTGTTCCTATTGGCTTGATTAAGCAGTCCAGAATTTGACTATTTAAAATCTATTGCAGGCATTGTGATTCCTCTCATTCTAACTAAATTGCATTTTTCACTTCTGAACCTCTAAAATTTGTTGGGCATAACACTGAAGACACTTCTTTTTATGTCACTAATATGAAGACTAGACTTCCTGACCCAAAGCAAGGGCTTTTTCCTCCTTCTTTAAATGTACTTTCCATTCTTTTCCTGTATAAGATTAATAAATTGAGCTCCATAAACCTGTTTGCTTTGCAACCTGTAGGTTAGTCTGAGTGTGGATATTAGCTGGGAAAACAGTATTCTAGGAGATATTTTATTACTACAGAATACAGAGCTAAAGTCATAAAATCACTCCTTCCTATATGTGAATGAGTCTTCTGGTCATAGATCTGTATTATGAGTTTCTATGGTGGGAAATAATTAGTCTACAGTTTTGAATGGCTGAGGTTGTTCTTGAATCTGGATGTATTAAAGTGTGTTATACTGAATTACAGCCATTACAGTAAACAGATCTAATTCTGCTGTACAGTAACTAGTACTCTTTATTTACTTTTTAAGTCATTTTTTGCACCTCTGCATACTTCATCTGCCTAAGAGTCTATAGCGCATATTAACAGATCCCAATCTTTGATCTGAAGACTATATATTAACCATAATATTCTACAGAATTGCACTTATTTTTTTCTTTTTTTAATACTAAATATTTAAATTTGGAGGTCTGTCTGTAAAATAAATAAATAAATAAAACTACCAACAACACTCTAAATCAAAAAAGAATTCCTGGCAAGCTTAGTAGGAACTGACCTGTAATAAGTCATAGACTATTTATTAATAAGCAAGTTGTAGGCAGTTGGTATATTTCTGATTTGTTCCAGGCAAGCTGGACAGTATTGCAGACTCACAGAATGACATCATGGATTCATAGAATGGCTTGCGTTGGATGGGACCTTAGGAATGATGTAGTTCCAAATAGAATCATAGAAATCCTTTGCCAGGGAGGTATCCTGGTATTCAAGTATCCTGTCAGAAGCACCTTCCACCAGATTGGGTCACTCAATGCCCTATCCAGTCTTGCCTGAAGACTTCCAGGAATGAGGCATCCACAGCTCCTCTGGGCAACACATTCATTGTTTCACCACCCTCATAATGAAGAATTTCTTCTTCATATGTAATCTAAAACTACCAATTTTTCAGTTTTAAACCATTAATTCCATCTTATTGCTAAAGTCTTTGCCCTTATCAAAAGACTTCTTACATCTTTTTTATAAGCCCAGTTTAAGAATTGAAAGGCTTGCTGGAACCGTACCTTTTCCAGAATTAGCAATGCCAGTTCTCAGACTCTCTTCATAGGAGAGGTAAGAGTAGTTACAATAGTTGATATCCCTTCTAGCTTCCTCAATTCTCTCTCCCTCCCCCCCCCCCCCCTTTTTTTTTTTTTAATTTTCTCTTTCAAATTAAATTTTTAGTATTTCAAATCTTCTAGCGATCAAGAGCTGCTAAATTAAATACTCTGATACATCTTCTAACTGAATTATTTCCCAGAGATGTTGAAGTAACAGGCTGGAAAACTGAAATAAAGTTGCCTTGTGTGAGTCTTCTTCCAATCCAATTTTCTGAAATCAGAGGTAAACACAATATCAATAAAAATTTTAGGGAATCATAAAATGAATATGATTTTTTTTTTCTTAATTCAGTTTTTCCACTTGTTTGTCTGTTTGGTTTTATTTTAGTAAATGTTAATATTTCCTTAGAAAAAAAAGTAGGAGTACCTAGAATTTATCTGTTAATTTTTTTTTAATGAATAAATGAGGAATCCAGTTAAACAGTATTTGATAAAGTTGATCTATTTCCTTACTTTTGTCTCCATGATAACAGGGCGGCACTAAATAATGGAACTGTTATTTCTGGGTTTAAGTCAAGTGAATCAAGTAGTGTAGTTAGTTATTTTTTCACTGGAATTTCATTTTTTTAAAGCACCAAATTCAAGTTTTGATAGATTATTTCATAATCAGTGTTGTCATAAAAGAAGACTTTCATAAAACACCAGGTGATCTGAAAATAAATAGTATCTCCAAATCAACAATTTCATATGTTTTTACATAGATAAGAAAAACTGAGATTCAGTATTCTTCCTCTGCAAGGAAAAGAGATTAATATTTATGAATTATGACTCAGATTAGATTTATGTATTCTTTCCACATAAGTAGGCTTACTGAATCACAATTTCTCCCCACCTGAATTACAGGTACCTTTTCCTTGGAAGGAAACTGAATTTATAAACTTATATTGTGCATTGGGCATACTGAGGTTTGAAACACCTGCTGATGGCTGAGTGGCAGTGAATGGCAATTACTATGTTTGTAAGTAGATTATATCTCAGGAATAATTTCCTCTCCAAAAACTGAGATTGAAGTAGCAATGAAAATATAATTTTAGAAAGTTTCACGTCATTTTATATTTCTTTTTCTAGAGGATATGTTCTCATTTTTTATTATTACTAAATTGTATAAAAGAATGAGCTTAAAGCCAGGAGACAAGATAAAATAACAGACTGCTTATTCTAAAACAGTGTATTAATTCTAATTTTTATTTATGATTTTCATGACTTCCTTTGTATTCTTTAGTATTTAATCGGTGTATACAACTATGATTTAATAAAATAACTTTCCTTTTTTCTCCCTTTCCCTTTCCCTTTCCCTTTCCCCTTCTCTTGCCTTTCCTGCTTTGAAACTCCTGGTATCTCTTCAGGCAGTATTACATGTTGCCATAGCCAACTGGTAGGAATCAAGAGTAAGGAAGGAAATTGAAGTTGTCATCCTAAACACCATGTCAGTATTTCAATTAGCTCTAAAAAATTGAGAGTCAGGATACATCTGCCTGTAATCGGTAGTGCATTTAGAATATTTCAGAATCTAACTCTTTGAAAATGCCATTATATCCAATAGAGTTCGTCAACACGGCTTTTTATTTGTCTAAGAGGGGACATAATGTCTGGAAAATTCATGCATTTGAAACTTTCACAAATTGTCCTTTTTTATTTTTTTTTTCTAAGGCATACTAGTTTAAAATATGTCTTGCACCATTGAGTAATAAGAAGTAATTCTTTTTAATTTTTCATTCCTATTTCTTTATTAACTTTTCCCTTCCCTTCCCTTCCCTTCCCTTCCCTTCCCTTCCCTTCCCTTCCCTTCCCTTTCCTTCCCTTCCCTTCCTTTCTGAATTGTTCAGGCATTTTAACAATGTCAAATAAAATAGCATTATTATCTTACCATGTATAATGTAAACAAGAGGAAAAATAGAACTCAGTAAGAAATATTAGGCAACAAATTAAAATGCTATGTCGAAGTATTTTTCCTTGGGGAACACAACAGTAAGGCAAAAGATCTTTAAAACCTGTTATATACTCATTACATGCTACTGCTTTTTTTTCTTAACACTCACCTATGTGCAAAATGATTTACTTTGGAAAGGCTTTAGTTTGAATATGAATGTTCTGTGATGAACTACCCAGATTCTGGGATCTGAAACAATTCCTTCCACAACAGAAAGTAACATGCACGCATGGAATATTTTCAGATGTTCTCAGTAGCTGGCATTACTTGATTTTTGGCACACTCACAGAACTGAAACATGGTAAAAAAAAATACACCTTAAAGCAATTATACAGTAAGAAAGAATTCAACAGAATTCCACAGAATTAGACACTCGAACGTAAAAACAAAACAAAACAAAACAAAACAAAAGTGTATATAGAAAATGCGCACACACAAACAGACACACACACAAAAAAAGGAATCACAAAACAATGCCCCATCACACAAGCAACCCTGAAAACAGCTTTTACTAGAATTTTCCTCAATAATCTCAATAAACTTTAATTTTATTCCTTCTCTTTTCTTTATAAGATTAACTAGAAAACAGGGTTTGTACTTGGAAAATATTTCCCGGGCATTGGAATTTTTGGTTAATTTAAACCAAAACAGGACTTCCAAATTTTGCATATTAAACCATAAGAAAAAATTGAAAGTGGATAGTTTAACTACACAATATTCTGTAACTATTTTACTCTGTAAATTAATATTCGTTTGAGATACTAATGATCAGGCTCTCATGTGAGATATAGAAACTGAATTTATTGGAAAAATTATTAAACATGGCTTTCTAGTATGTTTATGTTTTGGTTATTCTGTAAGATTTTTTTCTGAATCTAAAACATATTTCAGTTTAAAATGTATTGATAAAAATAGTTGTGATTTAGGGAAAACCAACATTTTATAGTAAAAAAGATTAATTTGATTTTGATCAGCCTGAATTCCTGAGAAGTTTGCATTTTTAATACACAAGTGAAAACACATCCTGAAGTATAAAACTGGGATTGCAAAGTTAAAAAAGAAGAGTAGGAGGATGCTATTTTGGGACTGACAGCTGGCCAGAATCCGATCACAATTAGCTGGCTATGAAAATATAAGAGACTCAGTGCCATTATTTAGAAATAAAATTGGCTTATTGTAATTTGAAATTCATCAGGTTTGTCTATCTGTCTGTCAGTAGAATTTCTTTTGCAGTAAAATTCCTGGACAAAATTCTGATTCATAATGTAGCCCCTCATAGTCATAGTACTCCTTTAAATACATAAAAGAAAATTTTAAAAATATATATTTTTAAAAAACTTTCTGGGAAACGTAGTCTTTGTACGTACTGTATTTGAAAGGCTATCTCTGACTACCACAACGTACATTTTGAATCGGAATATCATTGATTATCTGATTAATATTTAATAAATTACCATTTTTCCCACTGTTTTTTGTTTGTTTATTTGTTTCAATAAATAGGACATAGAACTCTTCTAGATGAAAGAGTAAATAATCTGATTACTTTTTTATCAGATAAATATGCAGGCATTAATTCTCCTTGGCAGAAGAATGAACAGAGAAATGGCAACAACAGCATTTTTAGGGAATCAGGGTCATCTTAAATCACATAGATATGCCCTTAGAAAGCCTAGCAGATCAGATTCCAAAGAGGATTTAGGGAGAGAAATGCATAGTTTCAAGACTCCAAGAAACAAAGGAGTAGAATTATTTTCATTACCACAACTTTAGTAACAAATGTATTTTAATACCTTCTCCTGCATACATTCAAAGGCCCTTTTATGAATTTAGCTTGGAGTAATTTATGAAACATGATCACTGAGACACAGAACATCAGTATCACATCCAGATTCACTCTTTTCTAGTCCTGTGAATTATCTTGATGATATGACATAGAGGAGAAATACGAAGAGGACTTTTTTTTTTTTTGTACTTGTTTTTTTAAACATACTTCTTCATATCAAGGCTTAATATTTCATATCAGTGGAAGACACAGTAGATCGCTAGAATTTCAGATTTATTCTTGGATCATACAAATGCAGACCCTACCCAGTTTAGACAAATCATTTATTTAACTTCAAATCTCTTGGTAGATGAGAACTGAAAAGGTGTGTATACCTTCAAACAGCCTGGCTATAAGTTGGTTTTAATTTTAGAATAATTCTTAGACTAAGATAGTCTTCTGTGTCATGCACTTATCATAATGAAAGTAGTCAAACTTGTGCAGATTCATATGGAAGCATTTTTACTTCATGCAGCCTGTACAAACACCCAAGGAAGAATGAAACTATTCCTTCTCCTTGCTAGTAGTAAATTAGGTACATTGTCCACTTAATGTAAACACACTGAACTGTATGGATTGGAATTAAATAGTCAAATGTTAATCAGTTTTCAGATGTGTCTAGTGGTGAATTTGTCTTTTGTTTATACAATTCCACAGGTTAAAGTGATGCCACTCTCTTACTTAGAAATATGCCTATTAAAACATTACGCAAACATAATTTACTTAGTCTCTTTTTTTCCCTCTGCTTCATTAATACTGCCATCACTCCTTCTCTACAAGGCTGGCACATCTTCAAATACAGCAAAGTTTACTTTTTCCAGCATATCAATTCTTATGCTATTTTTAGGAAGAATAACTTTACAGAATCCTAAAATTTTGACTAGGTAAGGAAGTTACCAATACTCTCAGGTGAATAAATAAATAAATAAATAAATAAAATAATACTAACCAATAGGAAAAACATGTAAGAGATTTTGCAGAACTTGTTAGAGTCCTCATTATTCAAGCAATAAATACAGTAGATACATATTTCACCTTGCTCAAAATGTCTGTCCCTGGAAATATGAGTGGAGCTTGATTCTGATATGTGCTATTTTTTTATGTTTATGGGAAAAGTACCTTCTATTCTTTCCCATGCCACAGAAGCCACATTTCTATGGCAGAACCTAGAGACTACAAAGAAGCTGTGGACACCACTTATCCCAAAATAAAAAGTCAATTTCCTCCATATGGCCTTTCATTATGACAAAATATATATATATATAAAAAAAAAAATGCTGTGTGCTGTTTTCACTTTCTTAGGAAAGTCTAGCTATTAAAAGAAAGGTTCCAGATTTTCTTTGTCTCTAGATGTTCTGTTGTAAATAGCTACAAGCCATCATAGCTTAAAAACACATAACAGCATTTACAATTTACTTTTGTACCAGTACTCCAAAACAACAACTGTGGCTCTATACTAGGTGAAACTCCTATTATTCATTATTTTGGGAGGACATGCAATACAACTGAACACAAGCTCGGGCTATTCCTAGTTGCCAGACTCATCCCTCATTGGTTCCAGAATATGAGGACTATCCATGAAGCATATTGGTATTATTACTCTCCCTCTCAGAGACCTGTCAAAAGTACAAATTGAATAAGAGCAGAATACAGATAAATCATACTTCAGCATTCCAGCAGCTATATTTAGTGTTCTGGATAGTCACTATGACATTACAATCCTAAATTAATTGTTATTACAGGCTCTTGCCTGTCTTTGTAATTCAAATGTAACTGGAGTATTGGTCTTTAAGTCAGAAAGATACATTCAAAATTTTTTGTTTATTTCACGTTAAACTCTAGTAATTACTACATACTCAGAGTCAATCTGTCATATCAGTCCTACAATTTTGTAACAGTATTTTGTACTGACTGCAGTATACTGATGATGTTTTTTTTTTTTATTTGGCAGCGTATTGGTTTCTTTACTTATTTTAACAAATTAGAAAACATAAACACTAATGAAAAAGAGTATAGGTCTCTGCAGCTACATTAAGGATAGTTTAAACATATGCACAATCCATATGAGAAGAAATCAATTGTTTATGATTGTATAGATTTAATGCACTCAAAGAAAATTACTTTACACCCTGCACCTAGGAACTTTTTTCTGGCCTCTCTTACACTTAAATATTGTGACTTAAGCATTATATTAGTGAGATATGGTAGCCTGTAAAAATTATTACAGAAGATTCTTTCCAGAATATACTCCCAAACTCAATAGGTTTTATTACTTTTACTACTACAAATAGTAATTAATTAAAGGAAAGAATTTAGCTGTGTCTATGCTGTATAGAGTCTGAAGACAGAAAGGAGGTGACGGTGGGGTGAGTGACATCTTCAAGAGACATCTTTTCTTTATTAATATTATATTATTTGTATTGAGGATGAGAAATTTCCTTTTTTAAACAATTATTTATGTTAGCTGTTCTGTCTTCAGACAGGAAATAAACATGTTATGAGCATTATAAAAAGGTCCACACTTTCATTAGAAAGTTCTTAGGTTATCTCTTCTCATTTGGTCTTAAAGTCTATAATATATATACATATATATGTGTGTGTGTACTTTTCTTATCCAGTGAAAAATCTTTTAGAGTACAGATGAAAAGTGTATGGACAATTGAAACAAAACAAACAAACAAACAAAAGCGGATGACTAAAATTGTGTTGTAGTTGCTTTGGTGACATCAGGAAGAAAGAAATAAACAAAAACTGCTTATATGTTCTATACAACCCATCTTTAATCCTCTTCTTAAACAATACTTCTAGGTGTTTTTGTCACTACCAATCTTTCTGTCTGTTGAACAGGCTTGTTAAATAAATCTCATACTTCAGAAAAGTAAGTAGTGATGTTGTTGCCAAATACAAAAATACATCACTTTTCCCCAGGAAATTCAGAGATAAAGACAAAAATTTTACTAACAAAAAATATTAGCAGTTGTATGGTATTACACAACTGTCAGTATTCTATTAAATAATAATTTATTATCAGTTGAGTAATTGTAAAAGAATTATTGAAATCTATCTGCAAGATAAACATTATCTCACCCTTTATGGTATGTACAAAAAAAAAGAAAATAAAAACAAAGCAACATATAACTAGAAAAGTCTATAATTGCATCACAGATAAAAGTAAGACCAGTAAAAAGAATGATGGTTGATGCAAGAAGGCTCTAAGTCTATGATTCTTGAGGCTTAGTTTGCACCTGAAATTGCAGACAGAAAACTTTTCTTACGTTTAAGGTTTTCCACTTAAAAAAAGGTACAGCTCCTTAATATGTATATCTTTCTTTAGGTTAGAAAATCTAATGATAAGAAGCAGAATATTTAAACATTTAAACTGATATTCACATGAAACTAAGTTATGCAGATTCTGTACATTAAGTGCATAAGGGCATATGTTTTGCAAAATTCAGAAATATCTAGTATAGATTCCACTTTTGAGGCAGATTTTTCCTAACCATTGGAAAAATGAAGAGAACATTGCAGCAGGGCTTTTTTTAGTACACGAGTATATTGTTTAGGGTCCTCACTTAGGAAACTGGAAGCCAATGCATTAGGTCCACACTTGACACAGCAGATTTGAATTTATGATTTTATGAAATTCCAACTAAAAGACAGAATACAAAACACTCCAAGTAAAAGAATTTCCAATGCTTTTTGAGTTCCCATTTTCCTGTTAAAATTGAAATGCTTTTCTGTCAAGAAAATTCATGGAAGTATAAGTATAGACTGCAAAAGTCTTCCTGGCTTTCTCACCCATTTTTTTAGCACATTTAATTGAAAAGAGACCTATGATCCTTTTCCCCTGTATTTAACTATGCTTGCATTTGTAAGCAGTGTGAGTTGTAACTAGGAGCAATAAAAGTGGGCTTGCAGAACACTTTTTTTTTTCCCTCAAACTATATATATTTTAATATATTTTATATCAGTTCTATCTGTTCTAGTCACATGGACTGAATATTCACTACTTTTCAATATCACATCCCCAGTCCAGTATAATCCATAGTTCTTCAACATCAGGACACTGCACAAGTTAGAGCGGGAGAAAAATTCAGAAACATTCCCCATCTCCATTTAAACAGTAATATAGATGTCTTATTTATATTTTCAAAAAGAGATTGTTAATGAATAATAATAATAAGCAACAAGCAATCAAACAAAAACAACAATGCAGAAATTACCAATGAACAAATGCAATGATGCTTTACCAAAGCTGGGTACAGAAAGCTGCTTCAGAATGTAAAACTGTTTCACAGAGAAAGTCCTTCAGTCCTGAGATACGTGTCCATGTAGACCATTATACCTTACCATTCATCCGATTACTAACTGTATAAACATTGTTTAAGCTGTGTGTACAGAGCTTTTGAAGCTTAAGTACCTAACTAACTTGGAATTCCAGCATGGTTGATTTGGGGATAGTGAACAGCTGGTTGTAACAATGCCAAGTTAAGCATCGGTTTAACACAACAGTTTGTTTGACACATACATTCACATCTTTGTAGACTAGTCTCCCTCTGAAATATGTTCTGGAGAACTTTGCATGTTTAGAATCTGTCGGCTATTAGTTAAGCAAATCATCTAAAAAGTATGGACCTTGTTGTTTATAGAAATCCTGGCAAAATTATACTGAGGTCTTCCTTAAAAGCAGTAATTTGCCACAAAATTTGCTGCAAAAGTAGCACCAGATAAAGCACATTCCTGTAATATTGCCTACAGGTCACAGCGGTATTGAATATGAACAGAGACTACTAGTTGAGGTTTCTTTTTTTTTGTAAATTATTCATATTTCAATTTTAAGAGGTTTTTTATTATTATTATTTTTGTTTTTTATTTTTATTTTATGTTACTGAAATCTTCCTGCCCTGGAGCAAGTTTCATAATACTGTAAGTTAATATATTTGCCTGTCATGTTCAGAAAGCCGGGGTTTAAATCTGGCTTGGGTCATAAGTGAAATAAGTATAATGGTCTCAAATTAGTCCTTAGTAGGCATTTGTCCATATGACAAAACTGCTATTGTACATAATTTGGCAGTAAAGTACAATTGGCAGTCTATTCTCAAAGGAACCCAGAAATGAAATAGAGAGGACACTGCAGAGCAGGTTTAATTTTGGCAATATTATTTGGATCAAGCCAATGCAAATGATTTCTTACTCTCATAAGAATCAGTATTTAGCAAATTAGTTAACACAATGTTAAATAAATTGTCCATCATATTGCACTAGATCAAATGACAAAAAAACAGTTTTACACTATCATGCCATGTTGGACAGTGACTGTCGAAGACCTGCCTTGTCTGATGCGTCTTCTTTATGGCAATGAGTCAACGTTCCTTTAAGTAATTGTTGTACGGGGAAACAGTGATATTTTTTTGTTTGTTTGTTTGATGATAATTATAACGTAGAACAACCAGACAAACTGTAATTAGAGACTCAAATGAAAATAGCATCACCAACATCATTCAACTATAGTTAAATTCAATTAGATAATTCTCTGATTTTATGTGATCATCTTTATCTAATGTTATAGTGAAAAGGGGGAAAAAATGAAAAAAAAAAATAATTGGTGTAATTTTTTCTATTAGCTGCAATAACACTTAAAGAACAACAACAACAACAACAACAACAACAACAACAAAACCTACTGGATGTAATAAAGAGGAAAAAAAAGTAATAAAAGTAATAATTCTTCCTACATAAGTATTTGGACATTTAATTGAACTGAGCATTTTTAGGATTAAAGTCTAATGTTTTCTGCAGTTCAATAAAAGGTGCTTTAGTAAGTTACTTGGTTACTAGCATAAGAAATATAAGTCAGCACAGGAATGTAACTCGTCCCTGGGGTGGAAACTATAACTATTTTGAAACCTGTCTCCTGCCTCCTTTAGTACCTATCACTACTGATGCATGTTGATCCATTAAATGCATTGAACAAAATCAGACCCTTTAGATCCACGCATAATTGAAACTGTAATATTTGCCTCACAGCTGTTTTTACTCTGTTCCTGTATTCAAGCAGAGTCCTAGTGTACATGCATGCATTCATATTTGTGTATGTTTACACTCACACACATTATGCAAACATAAAATTAAAGTTTATTACACAAATGAGGAAGTGTTCCCACAACAAAGATTTAACAGATAAATTACTAGAAAAAAAAAAAAAGAGAGAGATTTCAAAATCACAGTCTTGCTCCTTGTATGTTCAAAGATTGTTGCTTAATATTTTGGTTTATTAAACTTTAAGGTGTTAAAGAAAAGTGAAACAGAAATAACACAGTGGAACATAAAGAAATAACCATGAGCAGTGAATAATTAAGAAATCAATAAACAATTTAGTATTTATTTGATATTCAAATGACCTTCCTGAAATGGAAGCTAAGGCAATGTACGAAATACAAAATCTTTAGCTAGCTAATGTACCAAGTATTTTTGAGTAGGCTGGTAAATTTTGATTTAACTATCTTAACTGTATTGATAGGTTAACTGTAAAGATCATCAAATCAGTCAGATATTAGTGAAGGAAAAGCCAAATGAAAGACAACACTTACAAAGTAATAGACTTGTAGAGAAAATGCTAGCGAGCTGTGGGAGGTAGATGCTGAGATAACAGTCTGTAATGATGCTCCTTTCCAAAATCCATGATATATCTTCCCACTGTTGAAGACTGAGGTCACAAAAAGCCTAAGAAAAGCCAACAATACTTTTTTTGATTAATAGAAATACCATCTAGGTCAGAGTTCATATGAGCAGCTAGAAAAATCTTACATGCCTGGGCCTGAGAAAGGAAGAAAGGAGTATGGCAGTCCCACCTTTTGCACCGCAGCATGAACAGAGTGGTCTCACAGGAGTCGGCCATGACAGGGTCTGGTGAGGGCTTCAACACAGTGATACTGCTAGGGAGAGCAGAGGGAGAGGTTACAAGTTCTTTTTGTGGTGAACCAGCAGGATTTTTATCAGAGATATACTTTATGTGTAGCACTATGCTGTAGAGGGGTAAATATACAATGGCTGGGAGGCGATTTTTCTGCCTGGGGTTAAAAACACCTGCTCCTGCTGAATAAGTGTTCTTCTCTTACACCATCTCCCTGCAGCAGTCTTGTTGGGGTCACTGTGGATCAGCTTTTCTGCCTCTTCACTTATGTTATGTGGCCCAAATACAATCTAGATATTCTTCTGTATCTGGGCATAATTATAAAGATTCAGCACAAGGACTCCGAGGCTCTACAAAATGCTGAATGCCTATGGCATGAGGGCATGTGCAGTTCCTCCAGAACAGACTCAGCTCTCCCAGGACTATAAATGAAATCACCCCCAGTGTCTCACCCTGTGTACAAAGTCTGTCATTCACTCTGTGTATCAGCTCTTTAAATGAGTCTGTGCTCCTCATACACAAAAATAATCTTTCTGAGATGATGGCAATAGATTTTTCCAAGATAAAGGTTAGCACTGAGAATCTATGTTCACCTTTTATCTACCCTCTTAGTGCTGGTTGTGTTGAGGAAGTCTAAAAAGCAGCCTAAATTGAAAGTCAGCTTGATAATTTGTATCTTGCTCTCTTACCTATCATTATAGTTCATCATTATCTTCTAAAAGATTTTCCATTGCTTCTGAAACAAGTGAAGTCAGCACTCCCTCTCTCTCCTTGGGAAGATGTACAGCTGTCAGTTTGCCAATCTACCCACAAAATGCTACATCCATTTAGCAGTTCTGAGGAAGAACTAAATGGATTTTGCCATATTTGATCAATTTTAAGTTTATTTTTATGTTAGTTCAAATCATTAAGAACTTGAGAGATAAATGAGTAAATGGAAAATATCACTGAAAGTGATGTTATATGAAATTAATTATGAGGATTATCAGGATTTCTAGGACATTACTTTTCTTATCAACTCCTGAAGCTCTGAAGATTAGACTTTTTTTTTTTTTTTTTTTTTTTTTTTCCTTTACAAGCCAATCAGACATTCTAGTATATGGGATGTTTAAGATAAAAGGGTTAACAGAGACAGAAGTGATTTAATATGAAGTACTTGTTTGGCCCACAAAATCTGAGCACAAACCATGTCTATGAGCTGTTTATTACTGAAAACTCCCAAATGCTTCATTGACTATATAATCAGTTTTGATAGCTATTGATTATAAAAGTATTATGTCCCCAAACCTCCATGCTATTTATGCATTTTATTTGGTACTTCTTAAAAATGAACTAAATAATAACATGTCAGAAATTAGAAACTCAGAAGCCAATAGGAGTTCCCACCTCACTGCAGAGAACTTGCTAGAAGCCCTTAGAAACCTAACACAAATTAACAAGATTGCTCCAAAAGTCATGTCTCTTATTTATTTCCATGAATACTACTACTACTACTACTAATAATAATAATAATAATTTTAAAAAGTGAAAAATAACACTATGTGAAAGAGTAAAATCTCAGCTACTAAACACTAATTCACAACATAGTCACCACTATTAGCTATGCACCTTCCCTAGAGATGAACAGGAGCCTGCATGCTGTGCTTGTAAAAATCGGTGCCAGTGAAAGACACTCATTGTCACAGTTGCCACTGCTGAAACGCACCACCCACCATCGCACTGTGTTCACATCCACTGTTAGGTCTCCATAAACATGCAGTAATCATCGATGAGTATTGATGGGTGCCACTGTTTCTGCATGGAGGGATTCAGTGACGTGTCTTTGCTTCATATCCAGTTCCATGTCAGACAGCATTTTGTCAGACTGCCCCTCTGCTGCCATCTGTTACACAGCAACAAAATGTAATGGAATGTTAGTGAGAAGGTTCACCCCCTACTGCCATACCACTGACACCCATCTGTGACCTCGTGGACCACCATGATAAAATAAGAGGCATTACTTTTGGAGTAACGCAGTTACTTAAGTTACCACTTAACTCTATTATCATCTTGAAGCTTGCTTAAGAATTATTGTGAACTTATTTGAACTCACTGGGATCACTGCTATATATTGGTCTTTATGGGGAAAAGTTATAATTTTTATATTTGTCACTGAAAAGATGAAAAATTCAGCAAAATAATACTGTGTATAAATGGTAAAATCTGAGACATGTATCAGATGCCGTAACTGGAGGGACATGACTGTGAAAAGCAGCCAGCAGTTATTTCTGGCTATTCACTGAATAAAATAATAATAATATACATACATATATATATATAATATATATATATTATATATATATAAAAAATATATATATTTTTTAAAAAAGGTAGTGCAAGTGTATTAGCTATACAATCAGGCAAAGAGTCCATAAACAATCTGCTTTGTCGGAAGCATAAGTAGAAGCATACCTGTAATAATAAAAAAGAAGTATAACAAAGGCAAACTGCAGCAGAATACGAGCTTCTGACTTACCAGCATTTGGAGAGAACATTGTAAACTGGAGCAGAGCTCCAGTCTCTGCTTAGTGTCAGAAATGTCTATCCTTGTCCTTGCGTTATATTTTCTCCTTTTGACCACATAATGAGGTTGAATGGAACAATTACATTTTACAGTTAATTTTCTCTGACTTTGGAAAATATAGGAATACCCTTTATCCACTGTGACACTAGAAATCTTTGATTTTGGCTTTTAACCTAAACTTTTTGATACCAAAGAGTGATGCATTATGAGCAGTGATGAACATGAAAATAGTGGTATAGGTTAGTACTGCTATTAAGAAAAATACTGTCTGGTGTTAATTAGTTCTGTGATGACATTTTCTACAGTGATGTATTCCAACTGCCATGAAACAAATGTCCGTATATTTTATTAGTGGTGTTCACAGTTGGTCTGCAACTCTTCTTGATTGTCAAGGCTCTCAACACATCTTCTGCCACAGTTCAGCTATACTAATGTGAACAGATCACTGTTTATTGCTTTCCCAACAGGTGATTGAACCTGGAATCTCCAAATCAAGAATTTACTTGGATTCTGGGTACCACATCCAGCCAATCTATATTGTCTTATTTTGCTCACCACTAGTCTGTTTTGCATTTCCAGAACATACTCAGATCACAGTTCTGCATTGGCAAACTTCTACTCAGATGGTATGAGTCAAATCTGACATTATAAGGCTTGTTTTCATTAAGAAAAGCATAAAAGTGAAAGGTTCAGATTTCTACTACAGTATTCTTTTTTTTTTTCCCTGACTCTTATTTTAATTAAAGTATAAGAGGTTACATGAAGATGATATACTGGAAGTCTACCCTTGAAGATGTAAAATGAAAGAATCAATTTGCATTTTAGGAGATAAATCATGATGTAGTTTGTCATCAAAAATATTATACAGGTTTAGAGAAACTCTTATTACCCAGTTTTTTTTTAGCACATTTTTCAATAAATAAGGATAATTAATTTTTAGGTTGTAAGTCTCAGCCTGTAGAATCACAATAAATAATAATAATAATTTTTAAAAAATGTCTTGAATAAGCAAGCAGTTGATATACAGGATGTTACTCCGTCCTGAAGAAAGTGTTTTCTGGTATAACAGCAGAAGTCCCAGTGGCTATGAAAAGTGTTTTTTTTTCAGACAAGCAACTTACAGCAGACAGTAGCTTCATTATCAGATCTTTGGATTAGGCTATTTACTATATACCTATATCAGAACAGATGATTTGCTATAAGAGGATTAAAGACAGAGTATTCTGTGTTTCTGGTATTCAACATGTTTAGTATGTGTAGCATTTTGCTATTCTACATCTGAAATCCAGTGTAGCAGAATGATGGACATCTGTTATTTGGTGGTTCAAAATATCTAGGATACAACAGTATAATTTCAACAAACTTTTTCATCCTTATGCTACAAATTTTGGCATAATTCACAACCACCTTTAGACATAAACTAGGGTTTCAATAATGAAAAGTCAAAGAAAAAGCATGATCTGTTAATAACAATGAAAACAAATTTACTATCTCACTTCACGAAAAGGAAGGAAAACTGCAAGCTGCATTCTGGTCTATTCAACAAACTTATTCTAATCAACAATACTACTCATTTTTGGCAGGTAACAAGAAAGTCTAAAAATATTATTCCTCACACAGACAGAACGTTCATAGAAACCCAGCTGAGAGAAGGGATAGAGGAAGGACATCATTGATAGTTGTCAGGACTACTGGCTCTTCTGTAACACTGTAGAACAAAGAAGAGGTGAGAAGCATTTCCACTATCAGATACTCATTTAACAATTCTAGAAAAGAGCAATTCTCATGCACGTCATCTGCTTCTGCTGTGAGAGTGGCTCTGAGAATGCAACCATGGGGAGGCATGTTTTGATCAAGTCCTCTGCTTTCTTTTTCAAAGTGAATGAGATAATGCGGCTGTGGAACAGCACCTTTTAATCAGATCAGCAGGATCCCATGGAAATGAAGTACAATGCAGCTGCAAATCAGTATTTTCCTAAAACAGGTGTACACTTCTCCTTTTGAAATTGTGAACACAGTGCTTCTTCCTGTATCCCAAACTAAGCTCCAGCAGAACCGTGCTTAGAATTGCCTTTTCCTATTTGCCCTTTTGTCACATTTGTTTGGTTTTTGTTTTTGTTTTTTTTTGTTGTTGTTGTTTGTTTTTTTTCTGTACAAAGTAGACTTGCCTAAAATGCATTTAACTAGCAAAGTCAAAAGAGATTTTGGCATTTTTTGCTAAAGGGTAAAGCAAGTTGAAAGTTAAATCACTTTCTTATGTCATTTACATTCCGAGTGAGTTTCATGTTTATGCCTAAACTTAAAAGAAACATGGCAAAGGAATGTGTTATCAATGGAAGAAGATGATCAGAAATAAGTATTTTGGGGGGAAAAAGAAGAATTGATATTAACCCTTACACAGTTCTAAACTCGCGGTTGCTAGTTAGTGAATGCAGTAGTGAGACATGTTCCTCCTCCACCTTTCATGTACATGGCATAACAGATTAATTATCCATAACTGATTCAGTTGTGAACAGTATAATGATAACAAAGTGAATACAGCTCCCGTCTACGAATACAAGAGTAGCAGTTACTGAGAGAAAGCAGAGAAAAATCCAG
Source organism: Gallus gallus (assembly GCF_016699485.2). Classification (NCBI taxonomy): domain Eukaryota; kingdom Metazoa; phylum Chordata; class Aves; order Galliformes; family Phasianidae; genus Gallus; species Gallus gallus. Next base: position 163,513,724 of record NC_052532.1, on the reverse strand, counting down.
AGATATCTGTGATATTGAACACAATTGGGTAAAAATAGGAAGGACAGTTATTTTATCGTGGTGTCTTTTAGAGTTAATTTTTCAAAACATCTTTTAGGAAATGGAAACAAGGCGGACCTTTCAGACGTTATGCAGCTAAATTTGGGTGGTGTGCAAACCTCTTCTGCTGATTAGTCTCATGAAAGGGAGTTTTGCATGATGCATCTCTGTGTGGAGAGAGTGACTTACTGCACAGCTGGTTATTTCTGCCCAGTGACATCTACAATTCTTCAGGTATAAAACCTAAGGCTAGCATCTGTAACACCTGTAGCACAGGCTGGCATTTGGGGCTGCAGAAACAAAGGAGAAGGAACAAGTGTGGGCAATTTCCATTGTCACGTGAAAGGCAGCACTCTAATTTTTTCATCTTTATAGAATGATGAACGCCTTGTGACAGCCTTGCCAGAGTTTCGTACCCCCAGCTGCAGAAAATGGTTCTTCACTTGGGAAATTTAGCAGCATGAGAGTTTTATCTTGAGAGCCATAAACTCCAGTTGTGCTTCCACTTAAATTTATGGTCAAAAGTTTGGAGACTAATAGAATGGAAAACATGAGTGTCTCAGACTTAAATTAGAGAGCTGGCCTTCACAAATGGGAGTTCAGAAAAATCTCAGTTCAACAGGAACAGCAATGACATATAGCATACTCCTGTACTGGGTACTCATCATCTCATTAAATAGAAACTTAAAATGAGCAAGCTAGTGGAAAAAAAAAAATAAAAATCAGTGGTGGGCAGTCACTGTAATATGTTTTTTCAATTCCTCTCTGAGATTACTGAAAAATAGGAAAGTAGACTTTGCCTGTAGAAAGTATAACGTAGCTGAATGGCTATTTCCTCCTTTATCACTTCTAGGTGAAGGAACTTCAGAGGGTGGACACTGGTGAGATCTTGAGAAATAGATGAATTATATAATCTTTGGAGCCAGGAAAGCTGATGCATTTACTACAGCCCATAAAACTGCTTTGAATTAAATGGAAGGATTTAACAAAATTTATTAGAAGGAGCAAGGAGGGATGGGAGTGGGAGTGTATTAAAATTTAAATAAATGGCCTCTAGTGAAAAGGCAGAGTTTTGTCCTTTCTTGCAGGAGAATAAGAGATAAGAAACTTGCATTAGGCAATGTTTGCTTCAGCTCACACATAGGATCTTAGCTTCATCCAGATATTCCAAAAAGTGGGATACATAAAATACAAGCTCGGTATACCCACAATGAACCCACAGGTAATAGTTAGTTTAAAAATTCTGTTTGCCTTGAAGCGGGGCTTAAAAGAGAATATTTATTTTTTATGAAGCTTGTATTTGAATTTTGTAAGTTAAATTAACATTATTCCTCAGGGATTTTTAATTTAAGATCCTAACTTCTCTGTATTTTTTTAATAGACTTCTCGATTTCTTTGCCTTCACTGTGCCTCTTGAAGTTCAAATGCTGTGACTGTTATTTCAGATTTTTCCCCCTGAGTAGATGATTTGGTGGTGCAAGAGTAAGAAACAAGTAGAAACTCAAAGTGATAAATCATCGGTGGGAGATACCTAGTGGGAACAAATTGGGAAGAAAACAGGGAAAATTAAATGTATGTATTAGGCTCCAAATGAGTCTTATTCATGAAAAGTAGGAATTAGTTTTATTAAAGAATGGGGCTATATATATCCGGAAAAAAAATAAAGAAAAAGGGAATGATTTATCAGACTGAGCTTCTTAAGTCTGAGCTAGTAACTTGTCTCTTGCAGTTAATGGGAGCAAACGGGCTACTCTGGAGGGCAATACCTCTTGTTCATCTTAAATGCCTATCTCACAATAAAATGGTCTTTTCCATATGCTATTTTTTTTTCCTAATTATAAATCAGCTCACATCTAGGTGTCTAATTTTTAAATGCCTACATAGAACAGATAAGTTATGTCCAGGCCATTCAAATATATGTTAATGACAAGGTAAATTGGACAATTTAGTATAACATACCTTCAGAAAGTGAGTTAAAAAATCATAGACTTTATTGGGCAGATATATATAATTTAACATATTGACTCTGAAAATCTGATTCAAACACTAGTGAAATCAGTTAAGAGATCTGAAATACCATTGTATTCAGGCAAGTGATGAATGAAACTCTTGCCTATATCAAAAGTAATTTACAAATATCCCTTAAACTTGAAGTAGAAATTAGGACTGAGTCCTACCAGGCTTAGCCCTTATCTAATTTTACCCTTATTCTTTCCTTCTCCCATTTTACAGATGGGCTGTCTGACTCTCTTATATTCAATTTTTACATCCTCTGATTTATAAATTGTTTACTTCCACTCAGCTACATCATATCCTATTTTCTTGCACCTTCCTTCATTTTTCTATTTTTTTTTATTTAAAAATTTTATTTTTATTCACTGCCTAAATTCTTTTTCTTTTTGTTTTACTACTAATTTCAGAATCAATTTTGAGGAAGCCAAATAAACTTGCCCTAGATTTACCTATACAGTTTCATTATCTCTTAATCACATAATTCCACTAACGTCTTTCTCTCACTTTTTCATTTATGCAATAAATATTTGCCTCAACATAGATGTGCACAAATGCAGACAGATAGTTGTTAGGTTCTCTCACTTATGCAGTCACTAGGTTTTTCACTTTTAATATAAGAACAATATAACTTGTAAACATGTTTCAAAACTTAGTATTCCAAAGCTAACTCCATCACATCCAAATACACTTTCCAGTTCAATTTGTGAAGAACAAACTCACCCCATCACAGACAACACAGACTTGTTTTCTTCCAGAAAGCAACCCTGCAGTGTAATGGGACCACATGGGCAAAGAAATCATGGAATGTAATTTATTTCCAGGTGAGAGTCCAAAAGATAGGCAAACATAAGTCTATTAGCTTCACTACAACAAATCATCTGCTCACTCCAGTACAGCAAGGGAGCTTTTCAGACACCTACCACTGTGTTATAGGTTTCTTTAGGAATTATAGGAAACAGAAAGTAGTCAATTTCCAATAAGATTTTTCTTTCTACCTTCTCCCCTTTATTTATGTTTCCTTTTTTCCTGCATGATTTCTTTTCTTAAAAGAAAAAAATGCTAACATCTGACAAACAGAACAGACATTTCATATCTTTTCTTTTAAGAACACTGAATTAGTGTTTTTAGAAAGAAATGGACAATAAAGATACTTCCTACACATATGCTCATATCTGAGCTCTTTATATCTAACAGATCAATCCCAGTACTTTACTACATGGGGAGCAAGGAAAAGTTCCTCCATTATGCAGTGGTTTCAGGATAACACAAGAAGAGCAAGATGTATGCACAGAAGTGTATTTTGAATTATTGGTTAACAGACTGATTTTAAGAATGTGTATAAGAAATGTAAGAGCAAATGCAGTTCCTAATAAAGTGGCAATTTACTGCCTTATGATGTCTTCTCTTTATTCACATTAAGCCACAACACTCAAAAATCAGATGAAATTAAGTTTACCATAAAGATAACAGTTCAAAATTTGAGACTAGATTACTTGGCTCAGATTTCCAGGAGATATGTCAAAGAGCAATAACTGTAATGTTTATTTTAATGAGTCAACACATATAAATCATCAAGCTCATTTCATACAGATGAATGGTCACCCAAAGTAATTCACTGTCATCTGAGGCTTGGTTTGAAACACTCATATAAAAAAGAAGGATATTATAGCCTATTGTGATACCTCTGAACCTAGAAACATGCAGTCAAGGAATTTTGCACAGAATTATTAAATTCAGCCAAATAGAGTTACTCATTAAGATGGAAGAATAAGGTCATCTAGCCTTGGAAATAAGCCTCAAGACTGACTACACCTTTTCATTATTTTTCTCTGTTTTGATGATCTTGACACTATTTCATGTTCTCTGGCCTAACTGAGTAGTGATTACAAGATACCCATGAAGTTATTAAATGTTGTACACATAGTAGGTTAGTTTATCCAACAAAACATTCTTAAATGTTTGTATGTAATTACAATTCCAGTCAGATAAACATATTTCATCAGTTATAGAATCATAGAATCATGGAATCATAGTATGTCTTTGGTTGGAAGGGATCTAAAGGGTCATCAGATTCCAGTCTCCATGCCACAGGCAGGGTTGTCAATTGCTAGATAAAGTACCAGATCTGGCTGCCCAGGGCCCCAATTCAACCTGGTCTTGGACACGTCCAGGGTGGAGATATTCAAAACCTCTCTGGGCAAACAATTCCGGAACATCATCACCCTCTCAGTAAAAAAACTTCCCCCTGACATCTAATCTAAATCTCCCCTCCTTTAGCATGAAACCATTCCCCCTTGTCTAATCACTATCTACCCATGTAAAAAGTTGATTTCTCTCTTGTTTATAAACTCCTTTTAAAAATTGGAAGGCTGCAATGAGGTCTCCCAGCATGTCAAATGCCTTGCACAAAACCAGGTAGATGACATCAGTTGCCTTCCCTTAGTTCACCAATGCTGTCTTTCCATCACAGTAGGCTGCCAGATTGGTCAGGCATAAGCTTCCCTTGTTGAAGCCATGCTGGCTGTCACAGATCACTTGGTTGTCCCTCATATGCCTTAACATGTTTTCCAGTAGGATCTTTCATGATGTTCCCAAGCACAGAGGTGAAGCTCATTGGCCTGTAGTTCTCCGGATCCTCCTTTCTCCTTGTCTTATAATTGGGAGTGTTATTTCCTTTTCTCCAGTCATTGACATTCTGACAGCCACAACTTATCAAATGTGATGGAGCTCGGGTCAGCAACCACATCAGTCAGATCACTTAGGCTCCTGGGATGCATGGGATCAGTCTACTGATATGGCTAGTGTAATTAGGTTAATTCTCCATATCTATTAGATTGTGGATACCAGTAGAAACCTCTCTGCTCATGGGTGAATAAGTGAGCATAAATAAGAACATCCTGCTCATGTATATCCATGTGATCCTCCCAGGAGATCAGAGTTTCCAATTCCTCAGTTTGTAGGTACAAACTCAGCACTAGTATCTGAAACATGGGCATATTTTGATACCATGAATTTGTGATGGCTTACGTGTTTTATTTCTGAGCATAGAATTAATAAATCTTTAGACCCCAGATCTCAGAGCAGGATGATTTATTTATTTATCTATTTATTTTGCAGCTTGATGAAACATTCAAAAGGCAGGTCTAGATTTATCACAGGTGGACAATGTGTAGAGATTGACATTATCCTAAGGCTTTCAGTTCTCAAATTTACTTTGTGCCAGTCACAAGTGTATAAGAACTGCAATTTATGTAAGCCCCCAAGAGAACTAATTATGTGTTAGGAAGAATGTACATTTTACTTTGTAGCATACAACACAGAGAAATTACTGTGAGACAGGCTATTAAGAGTCAGGACATCTTAAGGTAAGTAATAGGTATAGTTGAGCTTGGGTCTATTCTAAAGTAAACCCCCTTGAAGTCTCATCAGAATTAATACCTTTTCTTTCATTTAAATATATTTTCTTCATAGTATAGAGCTCTGAATCCAAATAATACCATGTGAAGGTCATTTACCAAATCTCAAGTTTCAACAGAAAATTATTTTTGTTCCTCTTGCTAGCAATGTTAGGCAAAGGTTAATTTCACAAGAAGGCAACAGCTTTTTTCTACAAAGCCAGTGTCCAATGACACTAAAAGAGTCTAACTGGCTATCTGGTATAACTTCGTGTTCAAAATTAGTGCAGAATGTCATGTATACTAACAAATAAGAGGATAATTTTAATTAACATTGTTCATACTTTTGTGACCATGGGTGTCACAAATAAATACAACTTAGATGTGTGACAGTTAGGTCTTGAGGAGTCAGTACTGCATGCCACTGACTTTATAAGTCAGTCTCTCCCACTGTCTTTTCATTTTGCATCTATGTGTTGTTTAAATGTATATTTTTTAGTCACGTGGAAGACCTCTACTGCAGAACTTAGAAAGATTTGGCTTTTGCCAAAAGCCAGCAAGTAATGTGGTAATGGTACATGGAAGCTAAGGTTGGAAGAAAAAAAAAATCATTACATGGTCTATGGTAGTGGAGCTACATTAAGTAATTAGGAAAAAAAAAAAAAAAAACATCAAATTTAAAAGAGAATATTTGTCAGAAAATACTTTCATGGATACTTTTTTAGAAGAAGAGAGTGTTTCTTTCCTTATCTTACCTACTCTCCACAATAACTCTTGACTGCAGCATGGTCAAACGGTTCATCTTAGATGCTCAAAAATTTCCTTGACTAATTGGTTGAGGTGATGCAAGAGCATACAAACCTGGATTTGCCAGAAAACAGGAAATGTATTATAATAAATGTATTTACAAAAATGTAAACATTTTTGGAAATGTACATTAGGAAAGAGCAAAGAAGGAGAGATACATATCTGGTACTTGTGTCTGCAGAAATGCTGAAAGGTTTTCATGTCATTCAAACATGCTCTTGAATTTCCTATAAGCAAATTCTATCTGCCAAGATTCAGGGGACTTTTCCTTCTAGTATATAAAGGACTATGGAAAACACAAGTCCATAACTTCAGCCTAAGTTCTTCTATGGAATGCCATCTTCAGAGTGCCTAGAAAGATCATTGTTTTCTGATTATTTCCTGTAAAAGCAAGGGATTTCAGATGGTGATGCCTTTCTCACTAGGCACTGGTAAATCAGAAACGGTTTTCAGTTTAGCTGACAATGAGGTTTCTTTATCTGTATATTATTAATGAAGACATGATTAACATTCATTTATTAACTGATTTAGCTCAGACTTCCTTTGTAGGAAGTTTTAAGTGTCCTGAGGAACACCGTCAAATACTAGCATGCAGTCTGTATAAGTGGACTTACTTTTGGCTGCTGTTAAATGAAAATTCTGCTGCTTATCCAAAAATCAGGAGCTCAAGCCATGAAAGGGCACTTTGAAAGGTATTCTGATCAAGAGCTTTACACTGAGAACAGCAGTAATTTTCTGTACAGAGAGATAACAATATAGTTTGTGTTACCTAATAGTGAAGTTCCTGACTTCAAATATAAGGTCTTCAACACAGACATAATCCTACTGCCTAAAAATTTCCATTTAGCAACTTGGGTAAATCAAGTACTTCCTTTCACATGGCTTTAGCTGTCCATCCTTTTACTTCCACATGGGCTCCATGTGCAAAACATATAACATTCTTGGGAGTAAAATAAAGTAAGTCATTCATTCAAGTAATATAAGAGCAAGCTCCCTTGCCATTTTCTTGGGCAGTAGCTCTTTACCTTATCTTCTCTATTTGTCAGCATACCTGTGGATCATCACAGTCTTACTCTCCCTTCTACCCTCAAAATCTGGTATCAGTCTGTGACTTTGTGAGATCCTAGTGTTTGGAAAGGACATAAATGCAAAGGTCCAAGACCTCTGCAGGATGTTTCTACTCAGTGTACAAAACTACTGCAATTATCATTTTCCTACTCCATTTGGAAAACATGTCTCTGTCTCTACCATGACTCCTAAAATGTTATTATTTCTTATCAAATGGTACCTTCAGGCAGTTGAGGTTCAAACTCAACTACAGCTGAAGCTACGGCAATCACAATCTTAAGGACACTTACTCTTGCATTCTTCTGGAGTTCATCTTATCAACAACACTAACAATGTAAAATGAAAGATCTCTTAACTCAGTCCCATGTATGAACACTGCTTGCATTTCCAATGGGAAGAAACCATTTTCTCTTTTCTTCTAGAACAAAGTCAGCCATGCAGCCATTCAGGAGTTTTCATGACTGACAAATTCTCAAGCTTCTGCTGAAGTTCAATGTCACTTTCTAAGAGAGCAGGGATAACATTTTATTACTTTCTCCCCCTCAAAGTATATGTAGTTATTAAACAAATATGCCAAATGTGCTTCATTGGCAAGCCTAGTCCCTAGTTCATCTGTCAGTTCATACTGTCAGAATTTGTTCCATTGTTGTTCTGCCCCTTATTCCACTTAAAAAACACATACCTAAATCAGGCCCTTTCTGTGTCAGTGCAATAAGCAAATGCCTTCAGGGAAAACCAGAATGTCTTCTGAATCTGTTGAGGATTAGAAACACTATAAAAATGACATTTTATTTGTGTTTAACCCTCATAAGTGATTTTGACCTTTCATGGTGGATTTGCTTAAGTGAGCCTGAGTCATATCTTGAGATGTACATCGTTCAGCAGTTTCACAGAACAAAGGTTGATGCAAACATTTTCTTCCCCTTCAATGCCCGTAGATTTGCATCTACAGTAATTCATTCTAGTGTCTCAGGTTAAAACCAAAGCAAATGTTCAGCACAAAAATATGTATATCCATGATTCTTGATATCATATGATATTTTTACATCTCTATTTTGACATGAAAGCCATCAGCTAAAAAGCACTCATAGATGAGTCACTGAGTATGTAGGCTAATCTCATTATTTGGTCAGAATCATTGTGTTCAATGCACACATACTGTGGCATTTTATAGGTATCACGACAAAACAGAAAAAAAATAGTTTATCAAAAGTAAAGCTGAGGTCAAGATTACTGTCAAATAATTTCTTTAGATGAGTTTTCCTCCTGTTCTCTGTTGATGAAGCAATTAAGCTTTATATGTAGTTTTCTCCATTTATCTTTAGGTAGTTATGTGGCATGTGGCATAGAGCTTCTAGTAATAATTACTTGTGAGCCATTTGTTTGAATACTTGAAATTCAAAACAGGAATCATATTGAATTGAAGTTATGCTGACACTGGTGCTTTTCCTGATTGGAAATTTGGATTATATTAGTCAACTCACTTTACTTGACTGTTTTTTTCTATTATTAGAAAAAAAAATCTACTATTAGAAAAAAAAAAATAGTATTATCTATTTCTACAAGTAATCCTGCCAGAAAACATCATTCCTACAGACACTGGAGACATGTTACAAGGGAAAAACAGGGACGCAGCTAGTGTCAATCTGTTTCTTTAAGCAGGTGTGTGCTACTGTTTTGAAGTTCAGTTTAAATTTTCCTGTTGTAGGTTCACCCACACCTCACCCAGCCCTAGTTAAATTAGAAAATATTAGAAAATAAAAAGAGAAAAATGGGCAGCCAACAACAACAACAACAACAAACTGTTTTTAATCACCTTGTGTATTTGCATTTCATTTTGGCATTGTAAAATTATGGTTCACTTCTTGATACTAGCTCACCAAATTTTTCCCATTTATCCAGATTTCAGTTAATGTCTTCCAACACCAAGAAACCAGATGCTCAGCAAACAGACTATTCCAAATAAAGATAGATATTTTAATTATCTCTCTCCATTATTTCTGGGATCAAATGATGGACTTCAGCCACTCCATTCAGTACCAGATCTCTAAATTTGGAAAGGGATCAAATTTTTTACTGTAACATGAAGTTGATGGCATACATAGTGTAATTCATTAGTAGCTGAGCTGAACCATCAAATTCTTGTTGACTGTAATCCTAAGCAATTCAAATTCAGTTCTCTATGAGGGAAATTTAAATATATTGTTAGTGGAGATCTGCAACTTTTCATGAGTTGTTCAAAGATTCCAATTTAAAATATATATTAGAAAGGAAATATGACATTTCTACCAGGTAGGAGTTAACACAAATAACCAGTTGAGATGTATTACAGACACTGTTTTAAGGTTTTGCACAATATAGTTTAAACATTCAGCTATTTATTATTAATTATTATTGTTTGCTCCTATTGATTTTTTTTTTCTGTAGTCAAGTTCTTGGTTAAAATTATACATTAATATCCCTAATTATGCTGTTCTCATCAGCACATAATTTTTCTGTGTATAAATGCAAATATGGCTTTCTGACATTTAACTTTGTGCACCAATGAAGTTAAAGCAGCTATTTATTTCCTGCAGTAGCATGGCACACATTATGCCAGGAAATCTGAATCATACTCAAGTTCAAATGTTATAACAATGGATTGGAATTATTATTAACTGTGCAGGAATGGAGCATAATCTGAAGTGGTGCTGTGTAGTCCTTCAGGAGGAAATGCAAGAAGCATTTCTGAATGATTGCATGATGCTTTTAGACAAAAATTAAATCCCTAGACTTAAGCTCCCCTAAAGTACAAGAACTTGAATTGTTAATAAGGTGATTATTATTAAGAGTTTACAGTTTTGAGTGCTGGACATTGATACAGAGTACATGAAGAGCACTGAAATTCAGAACTACATATGCTTTTAAAAATATATTTTACCACTCTTTAATATGTAAGTGTTTACCACTGTTTAATATTTAAGTATTTATCTCATCCCTAAACATTCACCAGTACTAGACTTATGATATGGAAATTCCAGAACTCTCAAAGACCTTGTCAGAAAAAAAACATGAACACACAACACAAACAAACAAACAAAATCATATAGGGTTTTTCCATGAACCACTTGTGGCAGGACATTTTTATTTATGTTTTCTCTGTTTTGTTGGATTTCAGCTGGGCAGACAATGCACTTTTAAGAATATTTTTTTTCCCCATTTCTCTACAGTTTTTGTGTCAGTCTTATTTATTTAAATTTATGTGCCCACTTTTCTTTCCCAAACACATAATTCTGCTGAAATCAAGGGTCCTAATCCTGAGAAACTAACTTATATCCATTCTTAATGGTAAGGGGAAAAACTAAACAGAACAAACAAATAAGCAAAAAACAAACAAACAAAAAACCACAAAAACTCCACAACTAACAACAGCAACAAACAGTGCAAATAAAAATATTTCTGACAGAGTTTAATATGCATGAACTGAGAGTACTTCTCTAGTCTATCTGGAATGGATGTTTAAGATAAAACAGAGGAGTGCACAGGAGTTGAGAAGTTGAGTAACTGCATTGTGTGGAATCCTGTATGTTAATTTTCTGACAGGAGTTTGACTGAGAGGCTAGCTGCAGTGACATCAACTACTGGAAAAAGAAGAAAAGCACATCTGATGCCTCTCTTCTCCTCTCATCTTCATGATGAGAAGAAGTGGAAAGCGTGTATTAGAATTTAGTTCAAAAGTAGGAGCTACATCCCTCATGTCTCTGAGTTTAACAAAGGCTCCCAGAACTCTTAGTTCAAGAGAAATCTGCACAAATAAAGTAGTTCACTAACATTTCAGACTGAACAATGCAGCCTTTAATGTACAACTCCCTAAAGAGGTTCCCCATTCCCAGGCTCCCAGCCTCCATGACACCATGCAAAGTTTGGGTGCCCTAAGAAAGATTGTATTTCTTTTATACATTTCTTCATAACTCTGTGTGTGGGCTATTCACAAAAGTTTGAGCAAAGTAGTAGAGAGAAACAAAAGCAATTGTGTCTATGCTAATGATTTTAAAAGGTGCACAGAACTTTCTCCTGCACTGAAATTCATTCATCTCTTCAATTTATTTAAGACCATAGTATCCTGCATTGCATGTGCTGGGACATTTATGCTAGGTCTATATTTGGAAGTTAATAGATAACTTGGATCAGTTCAGCCATAGTTACTCAGCTTTAGAATATAAGAGCTTAATAGTCCAGACTCAAATATTTCCAAGGCAGTCAGCCTTGTTTGCAGAGAACAATTCAGCTCAGCTTTAATTCACTAACAGAGAAATTGTTCCACTCAGGCTGTGACACAGTGGGACAGATGAAACTCTCTGAAAAGACAAGGTGCATCTTTCCAGGGACCAATATGGCAGACAGTTTGGGAAAAAAATATAGAGAACATACAGAACCCAAAATGGCTGGTAAGACACAAACAAATCCCATCAAGTATTAGTATGGCTCCCAGGAAGAACAGAGAAAAAAAATCAGCAGCCTTAGAAATTGCAGAATGGAGTATTTGGTGTGCTGTCTCCAAAGAAAAGATGGAAGTAGATCAGCCTCAGAACTCTCTTCCCTTTGGAGTTTCCAGCTCTCACAAATTAATAGTAATTCTTTCCATAGAAATAATTTATTTGTTTGTTTCATTTTAATCTCTCAGAATGTCAGGCAGTCTAACTAGTAATATTAATTACAACATTAGGTGAGTCTCTCTCTCTCTCTCTCTCATAACTGTCATTGTCATTTCAGTAATGGAACTTAAATTAAGAACTTTATTACCTTAATATTTCTCATTTAGTACAGACTACTATACAAACTTACACAGTAAGGAAGGCAGAAATAAATCACAGCAAAGAATTCTTCAGAGATATTTTCCCAAGGCTGGCTTTTATTTTTATCTTAAAAAAATAAAAATAAAAAAATCAAATTGAAGTTTAAATCATTAAACATCTACACAAGATTTTTCCAGCTCCAATATTTAACAGGAAAACATAATCATTCCTCCTTTACAGTCGTTTTGATTTACTTTTATAGCCCTGCTCAAAAAAAAAGTATCAAGACATGTCAGTTTTTTAACTATTTTGGAGAGCAAGCATCTAATACTTTTTCCTCACGCTGAGCTGTCCTTTTATAGCTCGATTTTTCAATTGCAAGATGCATTTTTAAGGTAGTTGGAATCCATCAGCTTTGCCTATCAAGTTAAACAGCATCACAAAGAGTATTAGGAGGGAAATCCCGAAATTTACATTCAGAGCAAGTTGTTGACCAAAAGGAAATATTCAGGGCCAGGACAAGAGCAGGATATGAGATCCCATATATTTCTAGAAGTGACTTTCTGAACTGAAAATCCAGAAGCCTCTTCTGAAGTAAGGCACCTATATATTACACAGTGACAGAACATAAGTTTGGTGGCTCACAAAGAGGGCCCATTTAGGAAATGGCACTCTCTACGTTTTCTAGATAAACCTTTGAGGTTGGTTTAATACTTTTATATTTAAAATTAAGTATATATAAAATGCCTTAACGTACTTGGTATCTGAGAACAAAGTTTTCTTTCTCCAGAAGTCATTTTTAAGTATTTTCTTTTTCATTATTCCTGTCATTTTTGCTTTTCCTATCTGTCAAACAAAATTTTTTAGAATGTCTTTGCACTTTGCACAATGGCATTATTTGATCACTTTTACATAGTCCCCGCTTTCAGCACTTCCTATTATATTCTGCAAATTGGGACTGCAGAGACCTTTCAGGTGGATGAAAGACGTAGTATGATAGCCATTTTGAATGAAGAAAATTTCCAGAGGAGGGACACAAAATTGATCCAAGGGATGTTCCTCACAGGGACAGGCTGAGACAGCTGGGGCTGTTCAGCCTGGAGAAAAGAAGACTGCAGGGAGACATGATACAGGGCCTTTCAATATGTTGAGATGAGCTACAAGAAAGAAGGGGACAGACTCCTTAGCAGGGTCTGTTGTAATAGGACAGGGGGAAATTATTTCAAATTAAAAGAGGGGAGATTTAGATTGGATATAAGGAAGAAATTTTTTACAGTAAGGATGGTGAAGCACTGGATCAGGTTGCCCAGACAGGTGGTGGATGCCCCATCCTTGGAGACATTCAGGGTTAGATTGGACCATGCTCTGAGCAATCTGATCTAGATGTAGATGTCACTATACATTGCAGGGAGTTGGATTAGATGACCTTTAAGGGTTCCTTCCAACTAAAAAAAAAAAAAAATTCTATGATTCTATAAAATGGGGGATGGAAGCCATCACAGCAGTTATATTATTCTGGCTTTTAAGGAACTGTCCTATGATAAACTTCTATGGGAAGCTGTAATCTTTTGTACATGGTAGGCACATGTGAGAGTTCTTTCAGATTAGATCTCTCCATCAAAAGATCACACAGGGTGGTGTAGAACCTAGGTTCCTTCTGGTACCTGAGGCACACACTTCCAGCATGTATGACAGAAAATTCTAGTGAACCGCACCTATTCCTTGAACATAGGGCTGACTATTCAAAGGCAGGTATGTGTGTCTGAGTTAACCTTCAAAATATTTTACCTTACATAGCCTGTTGGAAGCAATAGGCACTTTTAAAGCTTAATTCATGTAATTCTAAGATAGGCATGTAGATCAACTTAAATTCATTCTAAGAGTGTTTATGGTTTTTTATTTTTATTTTTATTTTTTTTTTTACTTTTAAGAAGCTGTATATCCCAAACTTCCTTGCATGTGTCTACAGTGTGTAGGCTTACATCTGTAAGCAGGACAAACTCCACTCCTATCTTCTAGGGCTGACTTCTCAGCAGAAAGATGCCATGTCCTTACACTTCTGGGAGTGTAATTTAGTGACTTACAGAGTCAAGGAACTACAACTTACCCAGTTGGTTGCTGTAAGTAACAGTAGCTAGGAGACTTCAGGTTACCTAATTCTGTTTTAGATACATAACTCTTTCAATGTGCATAGTCCTATGAATTGTGATCCACAGAAGCCATAAAGCTAGTCTTTTAGAGTACAACATATTTCATTTACCCCCCAAAACCTACATTTGATTTACAGTGTAGTGCTGTTTATCTGAATTACCCTACTCTCCAAAAAGCACCAAAGAAAGGAGGCTTTAGGAGTTATCATGTTGCTTTTAAATTTACTGTTTGCACATCCAGCAGATGTAGACAACTTTGTCAGAAACATTACAGGAAATCATAAAAAAAACTGTACAAGTTATAAGTGGTTTTACTGAAAGGAATAAATATATAATTAGAGTGTTATTAAAATTCAGATGTTTTAGTTTTTTATTTCACAGCTATTATGACCTAATGGTTTCTGGTTTACTTAGAAATACTTGAGTTCACACACCATTGACCGGATGACCTGCAACATCCACTCAGAAATCATTATGCTCTTTTATATTAAAATGGTTTCCACATAAAGGCATTAAGACACATTTGGAGGTGGAACAGGGCCAGTGAGGGCCAGAATGATAGCTGAGATGTATGGCAACATTTAAATGTAGTAAAAACGTGCAAAATAATGAATTTTTTATTCAAGAGAAATACTGAAAGTGATCTGAATCAGATTATCAATACAAGAGGGAATATAGGGTAAAAAGAAAAAAAGAAGAAAAGCACAGATAATGCATCTATCCTAACCCACAGTACATTAAAAAGCACAAAATCATAAAATGAAATAAATATCTAAAAAAAGTATAAAACATACTTCTACAGCAATGTTCTCAGCAGATTCTGCTCTACAGAAAAAAACACAAGAGAAAATATTTCAAACAGGTCTCTAAAAAAAAAAAAAAAAAGGATAATAGTTTTATACCTACTAATAACATTTGTAACAATCATAGCCAAGATAAGAATTTGGTTAATCAGATCTCTTTTTGCATAGTGTACTCTGATAACATCAGGAAGGAATTAATTGCATTTTTTATCAACTATAATGTAATGCAGCTGGTTATGTGTCCTATGGAGGAAGTTTCTGCTAAAATATAAGGTGAAAGCAGTAGTAGAATCACTCCTTTGCACAATGACTGTGATCTAGACCAACCAGTCTTAGCAGAGACATCTAAATTTAGTTACAGGTGACGCTATTAAGCACACTAGTGAAAATTAAAGTGTAGCTTATTTTTCCTTAAAAAATGTACTTCTTTGCTTATAAAATTGTTAAAAGAGGAATTGTTCTGCATGACTTTTATGACTTAAATTTAGTTTTTTACATAAAATCTGTAAAAAACAGTAAAATGCAAAGTAGCTATGCAAAAGCCATATATAACAAGAAATATTTCAGGCCTATGTACATTTTTTGTATCTTACACAGACTGTAAAAACTTAGTTTCCTGGGATTTCTTATAAAGACAACAATACTAGCACAAAAAATAAAATAAAATAAAATAAAATAAAATAAAATAAAATAAAATAAAATAAAATAAAAAGTTGATAATGTGTACAAATATCTAAAAATGAAAGTGATACTGAAAGGTGGGATTTATACACACTTCTTCTTTAATTTAATTATGTTGTAAGTTAGATTCCAGAAATCTAGTTAATTTATCTTTTTAATTGAGGTACTCTTTCAAGTTGTCAAATGTAACTATCCTTGTTAATTAGTTTTTTTTTTCTTCTTTTTTTCTTTTTCTTATTTCTTTTTCCCTCTAGGGTAAACAACAACAACAACAACAAATTGCTTTTTCTCTCACTGCTAAGAAATAAACTATTTTTACCACCTCCAGGGTAAAACAAATAGGGTGTTACTTACTTTTAACATTTTGTAAAATATAGTATTACAGACTATATACATATAATGGTACCATTCTCTGATGCACACAGCAGTAGTCTTGGTATGCTCTTGAGCTTTAAAATAGCAAAAGCGAGCTCTTTATGATTTTACAGCATCCAGATGTCCTCAGTACAGGAGAGACATGGACCTGTTGGAGCATGTCCTGAGGAGGGCCACAACAATGATCCAACAGATGGAACACTTCCCCTATGAGGACAGGATGAGAGAGCTGAGGCTGTTCAGCCTGGAGAAGAGAAGGCTTCAGGGAGACCAGGTAGCGTCCTTTCAGTATCTAAAGGGGCCCCTTTAGAGAGGTTTAGATTGGATATAAGGAAGAAGTTTTTTACAGTAATGACAGTAAGGCACTGGAACAGGTTTCCCAGAGATGTGGTGGAAGCCCCGTCCCTGGAGATATTCATGGCCAGGATGGAAGAGGCTCTGAGCAAGCTGATCTAGCTGTGGATGTTGTTGTTCATTCCAGGGGAGCTGAACTACATGGCCTTTAAGGATCCCTTCCTAGTCAAGTGATTCTATGGTTCTATTATTCCTCTTATCACAAAGAGAGAAAATGAAGTACAGTGGTGAAATGCTGCCAAAACAACCTGGCAGTCCTATGGCAAAAATCATATGTTGTATTAGGCGCATGCGAGCTTCTCGGGTTGTGACGCGTTAGACCCTTCCCCTACTCTGGGAGGAGCTACGACGTGTACACTGTAGTAGGCGTGCACGAAGGGCATAGGTATATAAGTGTGTGTGAGGTTCAATAAATTGCCATTTGCTGATCATCATATTGGTGTCACTGCAGTGAATGGCCAAGCTGTGTCCCTCGAAGGAGGATGAATGGTAACCACTGCAACAATCATAGAATCATAGAATCACCAAGGTTGGAAAAGACCTACAAGATTATCCAGTCCAACCATCCATCTACATGCACAAAGATCAGCTCTTAGTCCTACTCCTCCAGGATATACACTTAGATGGTCTTCTCTGCTCAGAAGATGATATTGTCATACAATTGGTCCTATTGACAGTGGAATTTAAACCACATCTTGTATCTAAACATCTCTGTAGGAACACACTATTAATTGCACTGCAGCAGTAACAAAAGGTTTACACAGGAACGAGTATAATTATCAGTTAAGAAAAGTTAAAATTAGCTCCCTAGAGGTAGTTTCATTGTATGAAAAGAAGCTGAAGGTGGAACAAATATTTAATTGACTGTAAAAGACATTGTTCTGCAAAATAAGTAAGTCTGTAGTTACTACACTTGTAAATATTCTGTGTCACTTATACAAAATGTGTGGAAAATATAGTGAGTCAAACTGGGACTTCATTTGCAAAGAGAAACAGAATATAGGTGCAAAACTTTTTTTTTTTTTTTTTTTTGAGTAGCTCCATAAATATGAATCTATTTAAAACCATGGGGAGAAAGGTAAGCCCAGACCACCTGCAACTCAGACTGAATTGCAATGTACTGAGCACCTTGGGATGGAAATGCTGCTGTAGAAGAAATCGCTCTACTGCAATGAGACCTACAAAATATTTTCTATATTCTCCTTGGCAAGCATTTCTGCTTCTTCCATATACACACTCACGATATTTAGCAATAGACAAATTTACATGAAAATTGATATTTGCCATTCAAGAACTCATGTAGCTCCACCTACACTTTGTGTGATTTCTGATCACAGTGGGATAACTGTGACCAAATTTAACAATATGATCATTTCTACCATGGCTAACATCACAAGTTCATGTAGTCAGAAGGGGGAAGAGCAGAAACTCATGAATCTATGAGAGGAAAACTGTGGCTTGAGAGAAAACATCGTCTGAAATTCTAAATGGATGAGGAGATACTGGAGTTTACACAAAGATGCTTTATACTGACCCTGGAGATGTTCAAGGAACATTTGGACGTTGTGTTGAGGCTCATGGTTTAGTGAGAACTATGACTCTATGATACTGTGTGAATTGTTCTAAAATATTTTGTCTGGCTTTCTGATTTTGTCTGGCTTCTAGCCCCTCTAAAAGACCGGAGTACAGCCCTGTATCACACCTCGTAGTCCTGTGGGAATGTTTTATGTACTCCAGAGTATCTAAAAATATGCCAGACACCTATTTTAGGCACCCGAACTGCTCCTCAGACTTCTGTGCAGTGCCCTGGAGAAGGTGCAGTTAGAATATATGAAGCAAAAAAGAATCTATCTACTTTTAATGCAGAGCTGAGAAAGTAATGCTGCATCTAAATTGCTTGGTAAGTGTCTCTGTGGCAGGCTTGGTCCCCTTATCATTCAAGTCAGAGATCTGGTAGGAGTGCAGAGTGGCTGCTTTCCAGCTTGCACATCTGAGTTCCCTTTCCATAAAAGCAATTGTTCACTTTTTCAGAGGAATATATGACTAAATTTAAACTCTTGCCAGGAAAGGTTTGGGCAAAATGCCTTTTTACTTCATACTAAGAATGTGGCAACTGAAGTAGACTTCATAACCCAGTCGGATTTTTAAGAAAACTGTGGGGAAAATGACGAGCAGTAAGACTTGCCTGTGTGTAACATGCATGAAATTGATATTCATTATTCCAAACTGTCTCTCACACAAAAAAGACTCTGATGTAATGTGTGTCAGCCATAAAATAGAGAATGGAAGATTGCTTGTGCTTTCCTCTTCATGGCTGCTTTTTCTATACTTTCAATCAGATTTTCTGGAAGCAACTTAAGCAGCAATAAAAGTATAACACAAATTTCTCTTCATTTCAAAGTGTTACAATAACAGATTGAAATTCCACACTTTATCAGCAGTCAAATATAGGCACATATACCTAGGCAGTGTGAAAGTTTTGCAAGGTCTGTGAACATTAAACTGAATAAAATATAAAATACATAACCTAAATAAAGGTAGTTAATCTTTTAACTGTAGCATACATCTTATAAAATCATTAATTTTCAGTTGTTCACCACCATAAACAAAAAACTTCAACATATTTATCATTATGCAATTAAAAAACAAATAAGAACAAATAAGAAATTAAATGAAGAGGATTATATTGCCAGCAAAGGTTAATAGATGGATTTATCATAGAATGCTAAAATGGATCAAAAAATAATAAATTAAATAAAAATAAATCCAAAACATTATGTGCTACAATAATACTAGCTTTCTTATGCAAGTAACCTTGAATCCCAACAGAAAATCATGCTTATCTGGTATAGTTCCTCATTAATCAGTAAGCCCAGATTTGCACCGATTAAAGGTGTAATCAATCAAAGAATATAACGATCAGAAGCCCAAAAGGGTGCAACTATCTGAAAGTAAGGTCGACTTGCTCCAATTTATAGGAGGGAGAGAAGGTTCTTTGAAATATGTATACCCAGCATGAGATTAAGAAACAACGGTCCAGATGTTGGTCCAACCAGTTTATTACAAATGTTAATAAGGGAGATGGGGAAAGGGGAGGACAGACACTATTATGGACTGGGGCAATGGGGAAGGGAAGAAAGGCGATAGAAAAGATAGAAAATAGAAGCAAGGAGTCTTCATACGTACAAATTAGGGTGATGGGGAAGGAAAGAAGGGCAGTAGAAAAGATAGGAAATAGGAGCAAGGAGTCTCTAGAGGGAGCAAGAGGGAGATTGTCACCACCATGGGTCCAGCGTGGTTCATAGTTCAGTCGTTGCTCTTCAGTAGAGGTGGGTTGTTGGGCGTTGTTCCGTTGACGAGGACAGTGACCACCACGATGACGATGATGATATCTGCAATGGCAGCACAAACTTATAAATAAGTCCAAAGTGGTTGAGTCAGCCTTTTGGAATGACAGCTTCTGGCTTTTGGATCTCAGCAGGAACTCCTTCTGTTCCTATCTTCCTGGCCTTGCCAGCAGAAAAGAGGGAGTATGTAGATGTCAACTTGTATCTTGCCTTCACAAGATACGATGGTATCATCCCCCAGTCTCCCATAGCAGACAGGAGTACTTTGGTCACAGGCCAGATCTTCCACCAGTAAACAGTCCAGTAAACAGTCCAGTAAACAGTCCTGAGCATTCCCTTGACTCTTGGGCCGAAGGCAAACAGCTCCAAAGAAATGCTTTCAAATGTAAATTGTCCAGATAGTGATGTTGATTGCAACATGGCAGCACCCACCTCTCATCTCCTAGAGTCTTATCACAGGAAATACCTCAGGAAGCAAGCTTTGAGCCAGAAAACAAAGAAGGATTCATACAAAGGTATATAAGCAATTACTGAATTACTCAAATACCAATTACATTAAAAACTGCCTTTCCATATGTTGAAACAAATTTTAAACTTTTTTCATCTATGCATATGCAGACATAAAATATCATAGGAAAACAATAAATAACAAAGCAGTCCTAGCACATAGCTATATGCTTAAAATTAAACTCCTTGTAATTCATGGTGAAATTCCCTATTAGTGTAAACAATGATAGTGTGCAATCTTAATCCTGGTTTACTATCAATTTTTATGCTATTCTAGCAAAACAGTAGTTATCACTGCACCCTCTAAATTACACTATTATTTTCAGCTTCTTTTTCTATGAAGGTCTTTGATTTATGGACTACAGTAGATAAAGGATTATCTGGAAACTGAATAATTGTGTTTTGCAAAAACTTAAATTTAGCATTGTTGTACTTCTACACTGAATTAAAAGCTATTTTTTTTTTTTTTAACAAAACACAGATGTGACAAAAAAAACCCACATTTCTAAAGAAGGTACTTTCATCATTGCACATCTCATTCTTCTAGGGATTGAAAACTTGAGACTGAGTAATTCATCTACTTAGGATTTTAAACATTACAACAAGTGGGATCTGCATTTTCAGGTTATTTAGAATTTATATGTAATTCAAAGTCCATTTGAATTTCTTTTCTCTGTATTAACATCCAAGTTCAGTAGAAAGAATTCCTTTTTGTCAAGATGCTTCCTGCGGTATTTATGCAGCAAGAGTTAATAAGCTATGTCTTGTTTTCCACATATGGAAATTCTAAAGCATATATAATCATAGCTCAGCTTTTCCTCTGAAATTGCAGAAGCTTGTTTTTGTTTATGTTCTGTCTTGAGTCTATATAACAGACTGTCCAAGCCCTACAACAGTTTGTTTTCCAGTCTGTTTAGATGATGCAGTGTTATCTGCAGTTGTTTGTTTATTTATATTTCATCTCTAGGAGAATCTGGTATGCACCAGACAGTTTTGTCCTGATAAAACCATCTTATTAGAGCTTGGCACTCCTGTCTGAGTTTCTCCTTGTGCTTTCATTTTCTTTGTTCCATACAACAAAAAAAGCCAGGCCTAACCATAACAATGCTTTAGTGCTATACATACGTTTCTTACTATTTACAAGCTTATTATATATATAAAAAAGGAAAAGTTACAGAGAATGTTTTTAGGATGTTAGACATTTCCTCTAACACTTAATTTGAAATACATGGCTTTGTTTTTTTGTTTAAAACTAAACATTATTTAACTGTTAACATCATTAATGCTATTAATGAAGTTTGTAAACAGCTGCCTTAAAAAGAGTTTAGGGATACAACAATAAAATATCCTCTCAGGCTTATTTTAGATTCCATTTTTCATTGCTGTTTGTTCAATGACAATATGTAAGCTGGGAGTGGGAGGGGAGGATAGGGAGAAAATTTTAGAGCAGCACAAAAGTTTGCCTAAAAAAGCCTTCCAGCAAGTTCAAACACTTGAGAAATTAAGGTAATATCCTGCTATACTACAAATTAGTCATCTAAGCCTGGTGAAATTTACCCTTTGGTACTTAGACTTCAACCTCGTGAAACAATAGAAACGTTAGTGGTTTTCATCCAAGATTTATGCAGGACAGGTAAAGTTCTAGGTGATTAAAAGAGGAAAAACACAGGGCTTTCCTATTAGAAGGAATAGACAGGGTGGTACAGGGATATCGTCATACTTTCAAACTCAGAAAACTGCTGAGACAGACTGCCTGTTAGTAAGCATACAGAAGAGTGTGAGAAGGTAAGTAACAGTTAACATAGATTTGTCAAGAGCAGATTGTGTCATTCCAGAGAAAATTTGATCCGTAGAAAGGGAGAAGAAGATTTGTTGTCATATACCACAAGGAAAGTAATATATGTGACACTGCCACACATCATGTTCTCACTACAAAATGAGTGGAAATTTATCTAGATCAAAATGTCGTGACTTGCATATACAATTAACTGAACACCCATATAGAAAATGTAGATATCACGATGAAGTGTCAAAATAAAAAAACTGTGTCAAGTGGTGGTCCACTGAAGTCTGGTCTGAACCTGGCACTACTTAATATTTTAATTAATTATCTCAACAGTACCATAGAGGCATTGCTCACTAAATTGAGTATATCAAACTAAGAGCAGATGCAAGCACATTGACACTCAGGGCTAGAATTCAAAATGATTTGCAAAGGGAGAAAATAGCATAAATAGGGTGCAATTCAAAATGGGACAAGAGCAAAATATTACTTTAAAGTAGATGTAAATAATACAAGTTCAACATTAATATCAATGAGCCAGGAAGCAGCGCTGCTGAAAAATACTGAAGTACTGTCTCCAGGCTATACAACTATCACCTCTTCTTTACCTTATCTTCTGAAAAGAGAAAAATATGATGATGTATCATAGGAAACCATGAAGCATAAGCTATGAGGACAGACTGAAAAAGAATTATTAAAGATCTTGTTATTAGAAGACCTGTATGCATTTCTATTTAAGCTCTATTTAAATATTTTTAGCATGTCCAAGACACAACAAGAGTGATTTAAGTGATATAGTGTCATACCTTGCAGTCACATCTACATCTTCCAGGTCTGAGAAGGGATCGTGAAGGACCATCAGGATCTCTGTGTGGGGGTAAATGAATCAAATTTTACAACAAAAGCAGCCAACAGAGCCCAAAAGGCCATTTCACTCACCTGAAAATAGATGTATATACACTGTCAGCAGAAAAACTTCTCCAAGCTAAGTTGGATTTCTCTCAGTGACCTCCAGATGCTGACTCAGGAAAGCATATCAACGGCATTGTGTCATACAGTATAGCAGTCCTATTGAAATCTTCCACTCACTGGGTACCCAAGAAGACAACAGACATCTACGGGTGGGCAGTTAAATCAAGTCTTGAATTTCTGGTGGCAATCATGGAATCACATGACTCTGCAGATGTCTCCCTGAAGCATTTCAACTATGTATTCACAGAGCTGACAGACGCATTTAGATATTTAGGCTGCAATAAATTCCACCCTGATTTGACCAAAAGATCCATTTGGATACCTCTTTAGGACTGAGCTAATATATCAGGTTGCTCTGAAAGTAATGTCTCCTATTTATTTCCATGGAAAATGCAACAGAATACAATAACAATTTTTCATAGAGTAAAATTCTCAGCTGCAAAACACTAGTTTTCAACATAATCACCACCGTTGGCTATGCATTTTCACCAGTGATGAACAAGAGCCTGCATGCCACAATTGTAAAAATCTGCACCAGTGGAAGTAACTCACTGTCGCTGATGCCACTGCTGAAACTGACCACCCATTGCCTCATTGTGCTCACATCCACTGTTTGATCTTCATAAATGTAGGGCAAGCATCAATGAATGCCATTGGGTGCAATTTTTTTTTTTTTTTTTCCCTGAATGGATGAATTCAGTGACACACCTTTGCTTCATATGCACTTCCACATCAGACAATATTTTGTCAGATTGCCCTTCTGCTGCTGTCTGCCATACAGCAATAAAATGTAATATCATTGGTAAGGTTCATTCTGTATTTCCATGCCACCAATCTCCACCTCTGACATCGTGGGCCAACAAAATAAAAATTACATTCAAAGCAGCTCTCATATAAAAAATAAATAAATAAATAAATAAATAATTGAGCTATAACAATTTTTTCAATCACAAAACATAGGGAAAAACACCTTGTCCCTGTGGCAAGCACTTCTCCTAAATTGCATAAGGGGAGATTTATCTTAGGCATGAGGAATTTTTTTTTTTATCTTCAAGATAATTAAGCGTTTCAACAGATTACCTTGGAATACTTTGGAATTGCCTGGTCTAGTGGTTGGCAACCCTGCACATAGCAGGCGTGTTGAAACTAGATGATCATTGTGGTCCTTTTCAACCCAGGCCATTCTATGATTCTACAATGCTATGATTCTATCAATGGAAGTTTCTGAAAACAAGTTAGAGATATAACTGTCATGAATCATTTATGTCTAGTTTATCATGTCTTAAGGACAAACTATTAGACTCTCAAAATGTTTTTCAATCTCCTTCTTGTGAATCTATAATTTTGAAGTATAATTAACATCTTTTCCTTCTTTATGTTTTGGACTTGATATTGTTGACATATAAATTATCATCATTTAGGTTTTGTGTTACCAATGTAAGTAAAATATGACAGGTCATAGCTCTCGAAGATATACTTATCAGATGTCCATAGCCAGACAAACAGCACATCACAACTTCCAACTTTTTTCACAGTTTGACAGCGATAGAATCAAAACATCTTGGGAGAAAGGTGCAAGGGACAGATCTTCCACATTTCATAAGAGCAATTACAACAGTACAAAGATTTTAAAACCATGCAAAAGAAGAAATAATAAAAGATAAGTATAGAAAAAAACAAAACTTCATCAGAACATACCAAATTTTGGGCCTTCTTGAAGGCCAATGTTTCAGTATGAGTAACTGTAAAAATACATCTTGAATTAGCTAATTGGCTAAATCCAGAGAAATACAACTGGAAAGGTGTGTATATAATGTTACTCTGAAAACTGTAAACATAAGGGACTTGGATAATAGGAACATACAGCAAAAAGGAAGGAAAACATAAGAAAGGATTTGGGGTTTAGATTATATTTACAAGCATTTATACTAATAAAGAGCCTAAACAGGGAAAATAATTAATTTTTACTGCCTCGATTCCTGTCCATCATTATTTCTGCTTTTCACTAAGTTCACAAGGATTTTTGGAAGCCTGTAATACCAGTGTCTTCTATAGTGTGTTGAGGGCACATTTCTGCACATGGAAAATTGACAGGATGTTAGTTTTGCCCTAGGATGCTAGCAACAGATTAATACAGGGATTTCTTCAACTGTCTGTCAGACAATGGTGAAACAAACATCTGGTCACTGTGTCACAACAAATCTGATTTGCTTGATAAGTCAATTGCTATATTTCCTGGGGAGCGTGTTCAGGACACTAGCTACTCTTCTTCAGCATTCTACAGAAGATAAATTTGATAATCCAATGGTCACTTGCTGTTTTTTGCATTAACCCTTTTCCAGACATAATCACTCTGATCAGTTGCTCTTCTCATGTCTATTCTGTCATGCCTTCCCTTGTAAGCCCTCTTTCTTAGGTGCTTCATACAGGTTAAGGATCCCAAATTTTTTGTGAGTGACTTGTCTTAATATTTTCATTTCCTCAAATGCAAGATTCAACTTCATTCCTGAAATGAGTCTGGCAAATCCTCTATCCTAGAAATAAACTGGCTGAAACACTAGCTGGCATCCTCGAGAGTAGTCTGATATCATTGTCAAGCATGAGCTAGTAACTTAAAAAAATAATTCTGGAGTTAGTATAAAAAATAAAATGTGCCTTATACTAACAGTTTGTTATAGCTTGTGTATTACACAGATAACATCCGGAACCAGAGCTCCATCTCATATGACTCTGTAAATAGCACTTTCAAAAATCATATTTGTAACATGCAATATTCCTACACTGTGGATACCTGTGTATTTTTTATAGAACTTGCAACTCCTTGTGAAAGATGATCTTCAAAATCCAGTTTGAGATTGTATTTTTGACAATAGTACCACTTTTTTGGGGACTAATTAGTTGTCTCTTATGACAAAAATCAGCATGATATGCAGGAGACTACCTTTGCTTGTTTAAACCCGTAGTTGATCATTTGTTTTCTTTACATAATCATCTCCTAATCTGAAGTAAAATCCTTTCTGAACCATCAGCTTCACAGCCTGTCTCTGTCTCTTACTCGTATTTGCTAAACTGTAGCTGCTAAGGAATGTAGGCTCACTGAGCTGAGCATCTGCCAGAAGCTATTTGGCATACAGTCAGGATGAGACTGTTAGAGAGGCAACATCAATAGACAAACCAACTTCTGTGGTAAACGTGCAGCCCTTGTCTCATCTGTAAACTGTGTCTCCCTGTGTGCATTTTACATGCAATTTGGTCAGAAAAAGTAGAGACGTTTTTCCCTATTGTCTGATTCTTCATTCAGATTCTTTCTCCAGCAAATCTTGGCAGATATTCTCACAGACTTTGTTGTAACTACGACTGTGTCTTCCTGTGCAGTTAAAAGGGAAAATTTAAATACCCTAGCCTCTAAGTACACTATGTAGCACTCCAGTTATGTCCAAAGGTAGTCCTCATCTCTGATAAGCATAGCATATTATGCAGCAAAGCATTTCCAGCAAGCTTATAATGTTAGCAAAACCATCTTTTTGCTATGCCACTTTCAGAATAGATAATTCAAAAACTGAGTTTAAAAAGTACATTGAAATTCTGTGGTGAGTTCAACTAGTGAGTATACTCCTTATCTCATAGTAGATACCAAATAGGTATTTATTGTAATATCAATCTTCATCTGCAAAGTCTAACTTTCCACAAAACAGAATACTTGAGATTTTTTTTTTTTTTTCTGTAATCAAGGTGGCCATTGTTTACATCTTCACTTACATAATTCTCCAGTAAGTGATAGTATCTAGAAATGTCTTTGTCTTAAGATGTTCTAGGTAAAACTGTATAAATTAAGCATATAAAATATTGAGCAAAATTTCTGTTGTAAAAATACAGCAGTAATTACTTGAATATTACTTCTACCCCAGGTCTGGTTACTTAGAAATCTCTATCATAATATTTTCCTAACTTTCATTTCTCTACTTGAAACATCTGAATGGCACTAAAGGGTTGAGATTAGCTCTTTCACATGAAGCAGAAAAAAAAGTAAGCAGTTATTAGAGAGGCCTGGCATATTTTTCTTTATCCAGAAGAATGAGTCAATTAAAAAAAAAAAAAATCTGAAAAAGAGAAAAAGAGTAAAAGAGTATGCGCTGTATTATTTCCTCTGAATTGTACATGGTTGTTAATTGGTATCTCAGTATGGTTCAGCTGAACTGGATTCCATGGGGATATCTGTGGTCTTTTCTGGAACTCTTCTGGAAGATTTGTGACATTTCTCATTGAAAGTTTAGACAGCATATTAGATCTGAAGGAAGTTATCTGAATCTACACACAAAAATGTCAGCAAAATAGATGCCAAATACTGGAAGGTATTTCTGCATCCATCAGTCAAGACTATAATTTGACATTAAAGAACAATAAGCCTGCATGATGTCCCACTATTCTCAAATCAACTCTTGGCCCATAATACACTTCTAAAACACCTTCTGCACAGCCCACTTAGGCACATATGTCCTTTTTCCCATCTGCTCAGTGTTTTATCACTACTTCCAGTGTCTATGTGTCTGAATTCATGATTGGATTTTCCATATAGATTGGCATTTAAGTATCTTAAATCTCCCACTCACTTTTTTTTTATTTTTTTTATTTTTTTTTTTTCTTTTGCAAATAGATATTTACTAGTAAAAACTCAGAATGCTAAAGTTCTGGAAGTCTGTGTGTAACATGTTAATGAAAGTGTAGATGCCTGATTCTTCAGAGATGAGAGCCATCAAAGATATTGACTTGCTGGACAACTGCCAGCCATCCAAATTCTGGTCTTAAACCCACCTAGTAGAAGACAGACTTCATTCTGCTAATAGGAGGTAATGGAGTCCTGTATGTTTGTACAAGCCCCCAAATAAGCTCGTAAGAGACAATATAATGCAATATTTTATTTCCTCACAGGCTTTTTGATGACTTAATTGCTCAAAAAGAAGACTGAGCATGGCCTGCAAAAGCAATAGTAATCATTCCTGGAGGAACTTGAAATTAAAATCCGTACACTCAGCTGAATGTATTTTTCTCTTCATAAAGCACACAGACACATTTCCTATCAGATATTTGCTGTTAAAGGTTAAGGTTCATTGAAAGAAATTCATTTTCAAGAATAGAGAAAATGAGAGAGGAATATCAACAAAGACCAAGTAGTGCAAAATTTTAAATTGACTCTGCAGACATACTCTCAAAGAAAAGAAACAGCAGTTAAGTTGACCATCTCTTTACATTAAATTCCAGGTTGAACTTGCAAAACTGAAAACGTAAACACACAATTACACAGAATCACATAATTGCAGGAAGGAATCTCTAGAGATCATCAAGTCCAACTCGCCTGCAGGTTCCCTAAAGTAGGTTGCACAGGTAGGTGTCCAGATGGGTCTTGAATATCTACAGAGAAGGAGACTCCATAAACTCTCTGGGCAACCTGTTCCAGTGCTCCATCAGATTGTAAAGAAGTTCTGCTTGTTTGTACGGGACTTTGCATTTTCCAGTTTCTGCCTGTTGCCCCTTGTTCCGTTGCTGCACTCCACTGAAGAGTCCGCCTTATCTACTTGTTTTCTGCACTTTAGATATTTATAAACAGTTATAAGATCATAAGATATAATTGACTGTTCCAGATTCCATTTGAATAAGTTTCTGATGGGAGGAAGACGGAATTGGAGCAGGGCAATAAAGTATGTTAGGGAACAGGGAAGTGTACCAGAGTAAAAATGCAGCCACAGGAGCCTGTAGGTACAATGATTAAGTACTGCACAAATGATGGTGCTGACTCTTCCCCTCACTAGCTGATGATACCTCCGGGACTTCCAGGATCATTCCTGGCACTCAAAGAATGTTTGTAGAGAGGAATGTAGTACTGGCAAAGATGGAAAGAGCAGTTCACAGTAGTTCCCCACATAGCCTGAAATAACTACAAGCTCCTAGTCATAGTAGGCCTGGGCAAGAAAGAGCTGCTGTCATAAATCTGAGGGGGAAATAAAAAGGACTCCTGGCCTGAAGCAAGCTATGCCAGAGACAGGGAAAACTGGAAGGGAGAGATAAGAAGAGAGCAGATGTTTGACACTCAGTACCAGAGAGGAAACCTATACTGTGGCTGTTGAAATGGAGAGTTCCCCTCTGAGAACCATGTCTCAGAAAACAGCTGCCAAGTAAAATAGCCATTAAATCTCAGCAGAAACAAACATCATCACACTATGCTGTGTTCCTTTAGTAGACACAACAGCAGTTCACACTGGGCTAGTATCAATTGTACCATACTAAGCCTGGACAAAAACAGAGGTCAGAGTGACAAAAGCAGGCACTTTTAATTAGGCAGCTTGAAATGAAAAGAAAAATTTACTAGGAAAAAAAAAAAGAGAAAAAGCTCTGAATTAAACTTTTATTCTTTGTTATGCCTAGTGTCTCTCTACTCTGCTCTAGAATAAACACTATCTTCATGCTGCTGTGAGAAGCATTTTAAATAATATTGGATTTTCACTAGTGCAAAATATGTCAAAATTTTAGTCCAGGGTAATGGGGATTCTTCCCATCCCATCTCTTTTCAGTTGCTCCTAAATACCTGTGCAAGGCAGTATGGCATAAATTAATGGATGTGGTTATTCTTTGTGTGCAGAGAAATCCTGTAAGCAAGTTAGGGAAAAGAGAAATATGCAACATTTCATTCCATAGAAGGCATTTGTTATTTCTTTGGTTATGACAAACAAAAAGGCTACAGTTACTATATGTATCTGAAAGGACAGAGGTGTGTAATTTCAGTCTGGTAACCTGCAAGGGATAGAAAGAAGTAGGAGTTACTTCAGTTTAGCTGATGTCTAGAAAAATAAAAACAGTTCTGTAAATGTGCATAATTTCTTCCTATGTGTCAGAACAGAGAATTCAAAACAAAGTGAAAACTGAAAGATAATCTTCAGGTTTTGGACTGTGTAGATAGGCAAGGAGAAAAATGAAGGCAACTGTAATGATGAGGAGGGATGTATTGCTGATACTGTAAGGGGTCTTCCAAGATTGTTCAGCTTGGATGTACAAAATACATTGCTCAACCATAAAAATCACCATCCTTTAAAAATATAAAACATAAGAAGAGAGAACAATAAAAATTAGAAGAAAATATACATTTTCCTTCCCTTAATAATGCAGGATCTTCTATCTGCCTGCCTGTACTGGTGAGGTGTCTATCCTGACTATTCTGTATAGTACCTCCTTCTATTCAATTGTGTGGAAAAGGAAAATCCTTCTGGTGACAGTTCTGCACTACCATTTAGGACAACCCCTTTTTCTTGTCTGGCTAATACTATACTGTGTGATCAACACACTTGACTGGATACCTTATGTTCCATTTCTCTAGCAGAAAACTGGAAGGAGCAGAACCAAAATTCTTGAAATGCCATGACCATGATGGTAGGACAGACACAACAGATGACTTGATGCAAGCTGTTTATTCTCACTGATTTGTCATGAGTTGTCCTAGGGAAAGTTGTATATAATGATCTCATCTTGAGAAATGCACTAGATCTTGACATGATGATTGGACCAGTTGAAAGTAGAAGGACTAATAACTCTGTGATTAATAGATTTGAAAGAAATAGTCCTAGGGGTATGTGACAATGGAATTGGTAGAATGAGAATGATGAAAGAGTATAGAAATCATGGTTCCTTTGGGACAGAAATAAGGACCTGATGAATTACTGAAGGACAACAGGAAGAAATTGACAGATCTTTGAGCAAAGAGACATAGTAAGGAATTTATAGATATCCTTTGGGTGTGTATTACGCAAAGAGCCAAACATATAGTGCTCATTGTGACTACACACATACTAAGAAGCCAATGCAATACTTTGTTTGAATAAAATAGACATACTCTGTAAT
This sequence comes from Gallus gallus, assembly GCF_016699485.2. NCBI lineage: Eukaryota > Metazoa > Chordata > Aves > Galliformes > Phasianidae > Gallus > Gallus gallus. The sequence continues at coordinate 163,482,768 of NC_052532.1, read as the reverse complement.
AGCACATAACAGCATATAAAATGATAACCACAACAATTTGGACAAATAATAAGTATAAAGTAAGAATAAAAAATGAAAATGCTAAGATCTGGATCTAACACAGTATTGAGAGTTCCCATCTCTCCTAAAACATCAGATGATAAAAGGTCTCACAGCAGATAAGATCACAAATCATTTTTTTGGACCCTAAGCCTGAGGCTGATACATGTTAATTCAGTGACTTAAAAAGTAAGATTTAATGAACATACATATAAATTTTTAAAATATAGCTAATAGTATCAGATGTGAGAGTAGAGTTTGAAGGAACCAGGCTTGTTCAGCCTAGATAAGAAACATTTGGTGAGAGCTAGGAGCAGCCTTACCTTAACCACAAGAAAGTAAATCAAGAAGACAGCCAGGTTCTTCAGAGCTTTGCAAACTATGGTCAGAAGTTGAAATGAGAGGTTTCCTGACTGGATGTGAGAAAAAGCATTTTGAGGATGAGGATAATCAAATGAAGAAACAGGTTACCAGTTTCCATCCCTGGAGATCATTAAGACCACATTAGGCAAAGTCCTGGGTAACTTGGTCTGATTTCAAAGTTGATCCTTGCTTGAGCAGGAGGCTGGAGTAAATGACTTCCTGAGGTTCCTTCCAAACCCAATTATCACATGTTTCTACAGAAAGATTTTCACATCAGGGTGTAATTGCTGCCTTTTGTTTACTTAGGAAAAATGCTAATGCTATCCTTTCGATGATCTGAAGATATGTGGCTATGTATATTTGCCCCCCACTCAGGCATGTGTTTCCATGAGATATACTATTTGGTGATTTTTAAGACATGAAAGGGCATTAAAGGGAGAGAAAGTCAATCAAATATTTTTCAGTGAGCCTGTATATACCATAGTGCAATAACGATAAAAATAAAGGTCAGAATGAATTAAAAAGGAAAAGTTAATAAAAGTACAACGAAGATACAGATTTATAGAATGTTCCATATTCCTATGAAGAACACACAAGATTGCAGAATTAAATTGGCATGCACTGCAGTAGTAGCAATGCTAATATCTAAGTAATCTCACCAGGAATGCAAGCCTCTAAGACACTAAAAAGCACAGAACCTTAAAGGTCCATGAGTTAGTGTACAGGAATTTTCAGAACTCATTTTCTGGACTATTTTCCTGCACATGGCCATCTAAAATCCACCTATGATGCATGTGTAAAAAAGTCAATTAAGTTGACAGCTTGATTTTGTGTGTCGTAAATTACAAAAAAAAAAAAAAAAAAAAAAAAAGTGTGAAAAGGTGTAACAATTCCAAACAATGGTTATATCATTTTACCATGAGCTGGTTCTATGAATAAAAGCCAGGTACTTCATGCACATAATAACTGAAAAGTTGACAGAAATATTCCAAATCAGTTATACACATATCAAGATATTCTGATATTGATATTTTTTCTTCTGTATTGATGCATCATACTCTAAGTTAGTAAGTACTCTCGGACTATGAAACAGCTCTTTAGATGCCACTAGAGCATGTTGAACTAATGACCCATGGATAACTAAAGTGCCTCATTTACTTAGTGATGGATCCTTCATTCTAGTTCCTTTGAACATATTACATTTGTTTTTTGTTTTGGTAATAAAGAGGAGGCATTAATTATGTCTCAGTTGCTGTAAAAATCCTATAGAACTACTTGCATTATTAAAATGTTGATCCTTTATATTTTATTTTGATTGTTCTTGAAGGTTTTCATTTTTTGAAAGGTTTCTTGAAGGTTTTTTTTTCTTTTTTTTTTTAAGAGTAGAACCTATTGCTTTGTCATAGTATATGTGCTCCGGTAGTAAATGCTTGTGTTTTAATCTCTATCACATTTCACTGACATCACTGTTAATGAGTTAGTCAACGCAGGGGGTCCTCAGTGTGTTACAGCACTCATCCAGAAGTTCCAAAGTATTAAAGTCCCAAAGGCCCAGACTTTTATTGGGCATCTTTTTATGCTTGCTAGATTTACAGTGTTTCCCATTAACACGTTTGCCATGAAACAGTTTGTTGCCAACAAATTCATGAACAAATTCATCATCAATAAGCTTGCAGTCAAAACCTTGCAGTAAATAGGAGAGTTTTAGAGAACGCGAGGCCATCCTGTCAACATGGGTCTCCCTCCTCTGACCATGTCTTCAGCTTTTAGCTTGTTGTCATGGCAATGATATCATCTTGCAAGTGTTTGAGACAGTTCCAGGCATACCACAGATAAAGTGTTTTTTGTTGGCCTGCTATCGGTATAGAGTAAGCAGACTTAACATATAAGCATAAAAATAAATGAAATCCTAACATTCTAACAATTCCTAATCTAGGGAATAAGGGAATTAGGGAATTAGGAAATCTAGTATAAGAAAAATAAATAATAATGATGCAGTTAAAACTGCTATACAAGCACTTTATTTCTACCTCTTTTTCTGGTGTTATTCCCACTCTTGCTCTACTTTTGGGTGACTTAGGAGCAGCATTTTATTAGCTGGAGTGGCGTGCGGGGGGTGGGGTGTACATAGTTACAGTGAGTTGTCAGCATCTCGAGTTCTTCATTAGAAGAAATACAATGTTTGTGTTGATGGCTTCTTCATTCTGGGATTCACTTAAGGTCATTTTAATATTTGCTAACTTGCTTTTACACACCTGCTCTATTGTTGCTTCTGGTATCTGTTTAAAACTATGATTTCAAATATACCGACAACAAAAAGAAAACAAATTAGCTGTAGGCACCTAGTCAATTAGAGCAACTGCTGTGACAGCTAAACCAAGTGACATAAAACTCTAGACCAAACAAGACAAATTCAAGCAGGGTAGGCATAATAAGTCTTGGTCCTGAGGTCTTGCAAATTCAGTGTGGAGCTTATGGCCTGTTACTAGCAATGGCAATTCCATAATATAGAGCTGGATGCTTACATATTTTGAACAGTACTGAACATGAATTGTGATATTAAGAAGAAAAAGTCTAGGCTCCCCAGATCCTGCAATATCAAGGCATGAAGGTCTAAGGTAAAGATGGATTGAAAAGTCTGAACTCTGAATTTCCTGTCTTTTGTAGGCTTAAGTCAGACCTTATCTCTACCTAGTATTATTAAGATTTATTAAATAACGGCTAATAGTGGGTAAAGTAATAAAGGCACTGTGTAGTATGTATTCAGTGACCTATTCATTTTGCAAAATAAATGCTTATTCTGGAGTTTTAAGGGGCTGTCTGTACTTACCAGTACAGACATTACCACTATATTTCACAATTACAATAAAAACTTTCCTGGTAAATAACTGGGTAATAAATATTCTTTCCTCACTTCCCCCACTAAGCACGTATGATTAAATTCCTGCATGGCTCTATGAACTCTTCTGCTTCCTTATATTATCTGCATATTTTAGATGGGAGATAATCCCATTTTATAATGGCAGATGACTAGTTGTGATGCCTGTTTGCAGATACTTTTCAACAAACAGAACCCAATTTTGCCACCCCTACATCTTAACAGCACTGGTTTACTGGTCTTAAAGTTTTGCTGTTTACCCAGGCTTTCTCTGAAGAAGCTATAAAAAAGGAGATTCATAAGAACTGCCTATGGCAATTGAATACTCTATCCTCAGTTGATGCAATATGTCTAACATTTCTTCCACCTTCCTATTGGGACTAACAGGAATTTTGAGACATATGAGGTAGCTTAAGTTGCTGTCTAAAGAAATTGACAAGGTTTTGGAAAATCATTCATTTTACCTGAAGTTTTATAACAATAATAAAGATCCTTTTCTTACTGCTTATTTTAAAATTTCTGATCTTTATCAATGAGTCAATATTTTAGTATTACTGCTCAAAATTATCAAAATTGCCCACTCACAGAATCATAGAATAGCCTGGGTTGAAAAGGATCACAATGATCATCGAGTTTCAACCACCCTGCTATGTGCAGGGTTGCCAACCACTAGATCAGGCTGCCCAGAGCCACATCCAGCCTGGCCTCCAGGGATGGGGTATCCACAACCTCTCTGGGCATCCTGTTATGGTGTGACACCATCCTCTGAGTGAAAAACTTCCTCCTAATATCTAATCTAAACCTCCCTCGTCTTAGTTTAAAACCATTACCCCTTGTCCTATCACTATCAACTCATGTAAACAGTCATTCCCTTTCCTATACTGGAAGGCCACAATGAGGTCTCCCAGGAGCCTTCTCTTCTCCAAGCTAAGCAAGTCCAATTCCCTCAACTGTTCTTCATAGAAGAGGTGCTCCAGCCCTCTGATCATCTTAGTGGTCCTCCTCTGGATCAATTCTAAGAACCCTGTGTCTTTCTTGTGCTGGGGGCCCCAAACCTTGATGCAGTACTCCAGATGGGGCTTCACAAGAGCTGAGTAGAGGGGGACAATAACCTCTCTCTCCCTGCTGGCCACTTCTCTTTTAATGAAGCCCAAGATACAGTTGGTCTCCCAGGCTGCAAGCGCACACTGCTGCCTCATGTACAGCTTCTCATCTACCAGGACTCCCAAGTCCTTGTCTACAGGCCTGCTCTCAAGGAGTTTTTCCCCCAGTCTGTATAAATGCCTTAGATTGCCCCAGCATACCTGGGATTGCCCTGGCAAACAGCAATGCATTTCAGTACAAAATAAAAGAGTAACTTTTATCCTACAAGGGTTATTTCCCTTGTTTCAGCAGTGTTAATTATTCATTTTACCAAAGAGAATGTTCCTTAGCATAATTCTCGTACTTTATATTTATGATATTTTCCTGAGAAATAGAAACATCAGTTCCAACCATAGGTCCTAAATTATATGTGTGTTAAATTAAGCAGTTGTTGGAGGAGGAAGAATCAATGATAGACAGGTAAATCAGATTTCATGTTGAAATTCTGTGGATTTGATTGGGATGTGTTGTCAGGAACACATGTATGGTCCATCAGTGGAGATCTCATACAAAGTAGGTGTGAGAGGATGGCTGTTGTCATCTCAGATGACTACCAGAAAGGTCATTAATGTGGTTATCAGACCAAACATGTTCTTAGCCTTGTTCTTTGCTTAATACCAAGCAAAATAGAACATCTTCAAAAGGCAAAGATAAGAAGTTATGCCTCAGGATCACCATCTTCCCATTTCATCTGAATATAAACAAATGCACCAATTTTCACTGAAGTTCTCATAGGCTGGTAATTATTACATAAAACATGAAGACTTGCTGTATGATAGGAGAAGACAAGTTGCTTTGGAGATACTGTGGATGCGAATGAATTGTGATAAAATTGTTTTATTGGGGTACTCAAACCCTTCTTTTTTAACTTCAACATAAAAAAAAAACAAAACAAAACAGCTATTAATGACTAATACTATAGTTAATGGGAATTATAATGAAAAATGGTGGATTTGCTTCTTCCTACATACAGGCAAAGTGTAAAGTTCCACATACCTATGTTTATAGGACCACAGTTTCTTGAGAAACAGCCTCAACCCAACCCTAGTTTTCCGCGCAAATATTTGTTCTTCCTGAAACCCAAGAAATAACGATACTGTTCCCAGACCCATCCTCCCTAAATGAAAATTACTAACTTCTTTGCCTAAAAGAAAGATATTGCAGCCTGTTTATTTCAGTCTAGTTATTTCAGAACTACAGGCTTTCAAAGGGGAATCATTTTAACTGAAAAAAAGAACAGATTCCCTGCAACAAGCTTTTCTATTTACCAGATGTACAGACTACTACAACAAGTGTATAAACCTGAAAAAATAAAATATTGTACAGCATTTCAGAGCTTTTATACTGTGATTGTAAAATATCTGGGAGGTTTGCCAGATTCAGTCAAAAGAAGAACACAGCATTTTCTCATCACTAATAACAATGACCTGAAGTCACATTGAAGATTGTAAGGTCAATTTCCCTCTTAAATCAAAAAAAGAAAATAGGAGAACAGATGTGGGTAGTAGCTTCTGTATTTATAAATTGCATGACAGCTGGGTTAGGCTATGTGATCTCCAGTTTGTATGCATTTAAGGTGGTTTTTATTGAATCATTCACAGTAATCAGATGAAAGTGTTAAGGTATGTTTTTAAGGTATTATACAACATAGAAGAAGTAGACAATTTTATTGTGTACATTTAAGTTTGAAAATTTCATGAGTTGTTCAGACAAATTTACCAGGTAGAATACAGATTTCAGGGCAAATTTTCTCTGATTAGTTGAGAAATCACACAGCATTCATAAATGTGATCATAACATTAGTACATTTTAAATAGAAGTGGAAATCTCATACAACTGTGTGAAAAATATCCAAATTAAAACCACCTACCATTAGACATTTGATTATTTTGATAATTTTTTTTTTAGTTCATAATTATAACAACCATAGCTGTGTAACCAACATTCTCATGACATTTACTTGATCATTTTAACAGTGTATAATTCTAGAAACAGGAATTTTTATATGTAAAGTAAACCTTAGTTACTCTGCTTTATTCAATATATTAAACTGACCATTTTATCAAATGCATCATTTATTTACTAACTCGTTATCTCATTATGCTGAAACAGGATTTACACAGACTATACACCAGTATTTTTGGCTATTTTTTCTTTGCATTTAAACACCAACCATCTGCTTATGGATGTCATCATCTAGGCAACACTTCCCTTTAAATCCCAGCAATTTATTTGCAATCCCTTAACAAGTGAAGCATGCAAATCACATTTTGACATCATTTCTTCTCTTCTTTACACTGTGTAATTCATTTCACCTAACTTGTACATTTTAACATTAGACCTACCAAACTACTGTACCCAAATCTATGAGAAGAAAAGGGAACATCTGAGAGCAGTTTATCTCAAACATCTTAAACATCTATCACAGAATGAAATAAATCTTTGAAGATGCCTTTTTGTCTCCTTGACATAAGAACAGACTAGGTGAATAGTCAGACTGAAAGGATTAACTTCTAACACTTACAGTGGAGTACCAAACAAGAGCTTAGAGAGAGGTCTCAATTAAGTAAGACTAGGAGCCATTTTCTAATCCTCAGAGAACACAGCCAAACATTTGATCCACCATTGTTTTTCTAGCCTATACCACGTGTACATGAATTATTTCAGAAAAATAGTTGATGAGCATTAGTATTTGCCAGGCAGCAAGGAACAGTTTGGTGGCCATCCAGAAGGGGTAAAGAGAAAAGCATAGGAATTAGAAAGAATCAGTATTGGCATATAATATTCTCTTCCCCCAGTGTTTTAGAAAAAAATGGCAAGGTAAGTTAAAGCAGTCTTCTGGCAGCTTAAACTCACGCAGTCAGCCTAAAACACAGCAGGTTGTCCTAAGTCTCTCTGTCTTTGGAAAAGTTACATGGATCTTATTTGCACACAGGTGACCTGCTTTGAATGATAACTGAAATGCTTAGACTGTACATAAGAAGATTCACTTTTTTGTTTTCACATTAGTCTCCACTTCATTATACTCATATTGTTTGATTCTCACTTCAATGGTGAGTGTGTATTAACTGTGGACAGAGTAAGAAAAGAACTTCCATGCCACAGGCAGATCAAAATTCCCAGTTGCAACACCATCACCACAGCCTACCATGGGTGATATCTGTGCTCCCTCACCAGCTGTAGCCTCTACAGGAGATGGAAGGCAATGAAAGATCCTCAGGCTCCTTGGTAAGACCAGCAGTAGCATTCTTTCCTACTGCTATGCTGCATCAACTTACTGTTCCTACTAGCATTTCTGGGCACTACAGTAAATAGTAAAGCATTAAGGGATACAACATTCTACAAAGTCTAACAGTATCCACACATCAGTAATTACCACAACAAGAAGCTTGCAGCACAACTGCCAAAAATTTACAATGATTGTTTTTGTTTTTCATCTCTCCAGCTAAAAGCGGAAGAATTCCCATGACTCTGTGATTGATCTGGAAGGTTTCTTCTCCTTCTTCTGTGTATGGATATCCCACACTTGCTTACAGGTATAGTTTTGTAGGAAAAATAAACAGGGATTTAAACCCAGATGTGCCTAGTTGCAACTAACAAAGGAAGAAGTGTTGAAATTTCATCTGATCACAGCTGGCAGAGACATGCTGAAAAGCAGCTGACATTTTCACACTCTGCTACTAGATCCCTGTAAGGCCCTGCTGCATGTTAGCTATTGATTTTAGACACTTCAGCTGCAGATAATAAACAGTGACTCATGAAATCTGGATTCCTACTCTGCTAATATAACATTGAAATTAGAATTACCTTAATGCACGTAAAGTATCACTATTAGCTGGAACAGCTTGCAAACAATAGAGTGTTTTGTTGAAATTTGTCTTCTGTGCTGAACTTACGTTTATAGGAGACAAAGGAACAGAGAAGGTTTATGAGGCACAAGATATTACACCAAAAGACCTCCCAGGTCATTGATTCCTATTCCTTGCTCTAACAAGCATCTTCTGCATCCTATAATCCCATTCAAAAATGTATTAAGCTCCACTTTAAAGCTACTTAAGTTGATTCCCTCTGTTACTCTTATTGGAAGGCAGTTCCAGACAGGTGGAGGGTGGCTAGACAGTTGTATTGATCTCTGAATTCCCTGGAAATACTATTTATAAAATGTTAAGCAATTCGTTAAGGATTTCCAAGTGGGTGTTTCTGATTGTTCAATACATAGCAATTGTTCTGCTGATAACAATCCTCTGTGAGTTTCATTTACAATGATCCATTTTATTTCCTTGTAATAATAGCATATTGCCATTTCATGCAGCTGTTATGTGCACTTTATAAATGTTCCGCTGCTTTTTTTTTTTTTTTTTTTTTTTTTTTAACATAATTGACTCAGTCCTTTGAGTTGCCAAGCACCTTATCTCTGATTTCAGTGAAAGAGCCTGAAGCAATACCCTGAAGTATTCACTGTATCCAAGGACCATATTTCAGGTAGGCATGCTTCTTTTTTTAGTCATGTGTTTGAAGTGCTCTGTCTCTGTTCATGGTTCTGATTAATACAAAGTACTCAGTATAGGATTTCAAAGATAATCACAGATTTGATTTTGCTGCATCTTTAACAGTCATAGCTTACTTTTTGAATAAGACTTATACCTTGCTACGAAGGCTATGTCCTGTTTTCAGTTATCTGAATTTTGATCTGGACTAAAAAGTGAAAAATAAATTACTCTAGAGTTTGTTTCTATTTAAAGGAAAGTAAAATTTAACTCTGATTTTGTTTTCTTTTTCCTTTCAGTTTGTTCATTTGTTTTTCAAGAGCCTGAGCGTACGAGAGAAGTAAAATGCCATGTATGGTAGCAGTATGTTCACTCACTCTTGTCATACGTGCTTTCAAGACTCATTTGACTTTGCTCATTGACTCTGAACTGTGGTTACAACTACCACACATAATCACCAGGGATCTACACTGCAGCATCCCCATGCAAGTCGATTCTTACTGCTCTGCTGCATCTTAGCTTTCAGGATGAAAACTTATTCAGCATTTCTTCTGGCCTCATATTTGAAGGAATGCTCTTATGCATACAATTGTTTTTAGAGAAAATGAAGATTAAGATTTTTACTAGGAAAATACTAAACCTGCATGTCAGACTTCTGTGTGGGTACATTTTATGTCTCGCTTCCTTGTAGAGTACGTGTCATCTGATGACTTTAACTATTCCCTTTCTACATCAGTCTCTGACACTGCTAACACTATGTTATTTAGTTTACTCCTGTAAATGAAACACTGAGCCCTTTTGAAGTTAATGGAAAAAAAAAAAAAAAAAAAAAAGCCTTCCTATTTTTAATGTGAGTTATTGTCTTTCAGTAAGGGTACTAATTGGATCTTTGTGCTACCAGCAAGTGCTGTCCTTTGATTTGAAAAGTGAGCTTCAAAACGCAGATGCTCTTGCTATTATATTCTGCTGAAGGATCTGAACATTTTACTCTGAGAACAGCATTAAATTAAAAAACAAAAAACGAACAAACAAAAAAAACACAACTAGTAATATATCCCATTGGTCTGCTCTGAAATCATTTGTACAGTAGAAATTAATATTTGTACAGTGAAGCACTTTTGCATTCTTGGATGAAAGACGATATGTTTAAAAGCAAAGTATTAAAATTCATCTCTGCAATGATTTTCTAAAGAAAAAACTGAGCAATTCAGTATAATTAGTCAACTAATAAAAAAAATTAAAAATGCTTAATAATCTGTAATTTACATTTCTCGGTGGAAACCAATATTATGCCTAGATTACAGTCAGGATAATATAATTAGTAGAATGACTGACTCAAATTAATCATGACTGAAGATCTGATTACTATAAGGGATCATACTACTATCACAGTCTTTATGTACTTTCTCCTTTTATCTTCTTATTACAGCACCAATTTTTTCCCTCTGTGCAGAAAGTGTACATGATTTTCACTTGCCAGTGTCTTAAAACTGCTGCTTTGATATTATAATGCACATCTTGTGAATGACGGGCCTCAAAATAATTCTATTCTTACAAAGAAGAAACTGAAGACAAGGACAACTGTTTTTAATAATATTATTTACAAGGTGCTAATGTGCAATTTGTTGCCTGTCAAAACAGTGGGAATTATGTTCTCATTCTGTGTTAAATATAATTAGCTAATACTTTCTAGAGGACATGCAGACAGAATAGGTATCTCATATTTTATAGCTGTGTTACTGATTTCATTATTTGTCTTCATTTTTTTTTCTCTCTCTCAGAACACAAGATTTTAAGATATGTCTCCGAGATGCTCAAATGAAATCTACTATAAAGAAGTTGAGTTTTCTCTTTAAGGGAATTAACGTTCTGTATAAAAAAGCATCAAGAAAGATGTTTTAAAGGAGATAACTATGAATTAGGTTGTGCATAATTAATTTTTACATAATTTTCATTCTGGGATTAAAATTGTTAAAAAAATATATGTATCACTTTCAGACCTTTATTGCTTCGAAAGCATTTTTTCCCACCAAACCAAATTCTGTATAATATATCATAAATGTGTTTCTTTTGGCTAGCTAAATTAGTTTACAGCTTACTGAAATGTTATTTTACCATCTCTGTGTATCAAAAGGGGCTGTACAAGCCTATAGTAAAAAGAAAACCTACTCCAAAGTTTACAGTCAAATGACAAGATGAGGAAGGTTCATCAAACAAAAAGTTGAAGGAGGATAAGAAAACATCCTGTTGACATGCCACATTTTCTGGCATAGAAAAGTTATGAGTACAGTTTGTAGCAAATCAGACCACTTGTACTCTTTTAACTTCATCCACCCCAGGGAGTGATATATGGAAGCCAGCCTCCAAAACTGCCCCCTCTAAGACAGATTTTTAGCCGCTTTTGCATGAGTGGTTCTTGGTATTAGATTTTTTCTGGTCCCTGTATAGATTATACAATGGTTTATTCATAAATATATACAAACATGTATATATAAATATATACATTTCTGTATGTGTGTACAAGGGTTTGCATATGTGTATGTATTAATGGGTGGGCTGAGGAGGGGACTTCAAAGTGTCTGAAGTAACGAGACAACGGTGTTGCAGCCCACCTGAGAGGCTTTTTAAGGCATGGAAATGTGCCTATATGTCACATTGGTAGAGTTATCAAAGACACGGTGTTGTGCCAAAAAATCCCAAGCCTGGTAGGAAGGAATGCTAAGGGCTGGAGAATCAAAGCTCCTCTGATCTATTTGAGATACCTACTGAATGAGAGCGCTATCCACTGAGCCATGGTTGGATTTAACTTGCTAGGCAAGTACTTGTGTCAAAAGAGAACCTGGGAATGAACTAACATTTGTAGCATTTATACATATATAACTGACAGTCTATACACTAAGACCAAAACTAAACTGGAGAGAGAACTTAACTAATATCCAAATAACATTAACAAGCTCAAAAAAAAATTACTGTCAGGCATTTCTATAAGGATACACTAACACAGCAAGAAACACTGCGCTTTTTTTTTTTTTTTTTTTTTTTCCCAATGTGTGGAATTAACCTTACTTAGATTCAAACATTTAATAATAATCTTCCCATACACCTTTTGAAATTTTGTAATTGTAAAACCTGATCTAAGTTGACTATGGAGTCTTTCTGGAGACTCTTTCACATGAGAATGAAATTGTCTTCGGAGTAGCCTACTTTGCTGTACTAACTATAGAGAAATCTAAAGCAACTTGTCATAATTAAGTCCTTCCTTTTAGGTATCTATAGATGGTGGTGTACCTAAATAAGATTAATTTGGGCAAGAACTCTCAGTTTTGCTTCTCTTTGCATCTCAGTAATGATAACATTATGCAAATTACAATTTCTAGCAATGATGGCCATTTCAAGGCAAAAGCAAGACAAAAAGTATCAAAAAATGGAGTTGAGAGATGATGTCAATGGTTTATGGGCTGGTTTGTCTCAGTTTCGTGACTAGCAGGGCAGAGGGACTGGCAGATCTGAGCCTCTGGAAAAGGATAAGGGAAAGGGATAGAGATATGGGCCCCAAAATAAAACAGCAGCAATGATCTGAGGAGAAACAAAGTAATTTATTAAATAAGATATCAGAGTGCAAGATAACACACTGTAATACAATATAATACAATATAATGAGAATTGGAGCTAATAAATCAAATATAATGAGAGTGCCCAAAAGCCGAAGGCATTACTTTAATGATGAGGCAAGACATGCAGTCGGGACAAGCAGAAGGGAGTAGAGCCAGACGGTCAAAAGGGAACTCAGGTGACCTACCAAGGTCTTAATCTGTTCCCCCGAGCAGAAATGATAATGGAACAGCAAACAGTCCTCTGGGGAATGTATAGTTCTCTTCTGGGACAGGTACCTGGACCTGGAGCATTAACTCTTTAACCCCCCATGCACTACGTGATATTATGATGTGCAAAACCAATAACCAAAAATCATAAAACCATGACAGATAGGTCTGCAGCAACAGAAAGAACTGAGAAGTTGTCTCAGCTTTTATTAAAGTAGTACAGATCTTGCCTTTTAGGCACATACCTGTATGATTACAGATCATGTGATCACGCAAAACAGAAAAGAGGACTCTATGTAGCCAAGAGAAAAAGAATAAAGGATAAAGGAAATGGGGAAAGAGGAAATCTGACACTGCAGTTTAAATGCTAGACCATAAACTTAACAGAGAGGCAGTAATTATAAAATCTGATCTTGGGGATTTAAGGAATTTTACATTAGATGTCAGTGGATTGAATGCTGAAGTAGTCCAAAGAAAAGAGGCTAAGAAAGTTCTGAGGTGACCTGATTGAGGCCTTTGAGTCTATAAAATGGAGCTACAGGAAAGAAGGGGTCAGACACTTTTAAGAGAATATTTCTGGCTGATGGACAAGTACGGGCAAGTCTTAGACCTTTGTCTCAAAGCTTGCTGTTGGACAACTTCAACAGATGGACAAGTCCAAGAAATCTTTTATCTGAAGACTTGCAGGCCAGGGAAACAAGCAGCCACCAGAGATAAGCAGCTGCTAAATGGCCGGTGAGAAATTTTTTGTGGGCACATCTTGAGGGAGATAATCATCCAGAGAACCTGCATGCCCACTGGTGCTGCACGTGACCCTAACCTAAGTGCCCAGGAATGCCATGCTGGCAGAAGAGAATGAAAAAAGGCACCAACAATCAAGGAGGGGTGTGCCAGATATTGGAAGACTTGTGGGTTGAAACTTGCCTGCTGCTTGCTTCTCCTGCGCCTTCTACCGGAGACCTGGAATTGCTGTTGGTCACCTACTGCTTACCTGCTTGCTGTCTAAGGCCAGCCATTCTGCTGCTGCTTCTCCCTGCACCTTTACTCCTGCATCAGCCTTAGACCGTCAAAACAGTATGCACAACAGACACCAATGGATCCTAGGTGGTGACTATCCCCACTTTACATAATTATTGCTTTTTTCATGTCTTTCCTATCGCCCACTTTCCCTTCTTCATCACCCTAATTCATAATAATTGCCAGCTTTTCCCTCCCCAAAACTTTAATTGACAGTAAACTGGTTGAACAACATTTGACCTCACTTGTTTCTCAATCTCACTCCAGGTATATAAAAAAATGTCTCCTCTAGCTCTGATAAATGGAGTGAGACAACTCTTTAGCAGGGTCTGTTGTGACAGGACAAGGAGAAAGGTTTCAAGCTTGAAGACAGTAGATTTACGCTGGACATAAGGAAAAAATGAGAGTGGTGAGGGACTGGAACATATTGCCCAAAGATGTAGTAGATGCCCCATCCTTGTAGACTTTCAAGGCCAGGCTGGACCAGGCTCTGAGATCTAGCTGTGGATGTCCCTGTTCACTGTGGGTGAGTTGGACTAGATTACCTTAAAGGTCCCTTCCAACTCTGAGGATTCTATGATTATATGGTTTTATGGTGTTGGTAGATGCTCGCCTGAACATGAGTGAGTAATATTCCCAGGAGCCCAAGAAGGCCAATGGTGTCCTGGCTTGTATCAGCAATAGTGCAACAAGTAGGGCCAGGGAGGTAAATCTGTGATTCTGTCCTTGTCCCCCTGTACTCAGCTCTGCTGACGCCTCACTTCGAGTACTGTGTTCAGTTTCAGGCTCCTTGCTAAAAGAAAGACATTGAGGACCTGGAGTGTGTCCAGAGAAGGGCAACAAAGCTGGTGAAGGGTCTGGAACACAAATCTTATGTGGAGTGGCTGAGAGAACTGAGTTTAGACTGGAAAAGAGGAGGCTAAAGGGTGACCTTATCAGTAGCTCTCTACAACTACCTGACAGGAGGTTGTGGTGAGGTGGGGTCAGCCTCTTTTCCCAGATAACAGTGATACGACAAAAGGGAACAGCCTCAAGGTACACCAGGGTAGGTTCAGATTGTATATTAGGAAGAATTTCTTCTCAGAAAGAGTAGTGAGGGGTTGGAAATGGCTGCCCAGGGAGGTGGTAGAGTTGCCATCCCTGGAGGTGTTTAAGGAAAGGGTAATAGTGTACTTACAGGCATGGCTTAGTGAGCAATATTGGTAGTAGGTGAATGGTGGGACTAGATGATTTTAGAGGTCTTTTCCAACCTTAATAAATCTATGATTCTGTGATATTATTTTTATGCTTTATATGTACCTTAAAGAATACAAAATGACTGTCAACTAAAAAAAAAATAAAAAATAGAGACAATATTTTTGTTTTCAAATAGATTGTATATACCAACTCACAGTGATACTCTGGAGTGAAAATTATCTGTATTTCTGAGGTGAAAGGTACACTGAAGTGCTTTTATATAATATCACTCAATATTTTACTGTTATCTCCTCCTATGAGAAAAATACTGTAATGAAAAACCTACTTTACATTAATTGATTCAATCAGAAATATATATATATACTTGTCTTCTACTTTTTCAGGAAATTAGTATTTTCAGGATACAGAAATATCCAGCTTTCACTATACATTTTATAAACTTCTCTTTAGTAACCTTCAATTTGAATTTCTTACTTGTGATGATACCACTATCACAAAAATGCTCAGAACACCAGAATACAACTGCTGACATGCTAGCTGTATTCCACCATTCAGTGTCTATTCATTTAATAATTTTGAAGATCACCTTCAAAAAACACGAAAGCATTGGCACCTCTGCGTAAGGATAGGACTCTAACCTTAATGAGATATAATCCTTTTAGAGCTGTTACTGTTTTAATCTTTCTTCAATAAATGCCAGTTAATCTTACCAACACCCAGGTCCCCTCTGTTTGACAATAGCTACAGATGATAATATCCTGCAGCCCTAACTCACTGACACTCTGTTGAGGCATGATGTGCTGCTGAATGTGGGACATCAGAAAGCTAAAGTGGGAGCAAAGGTCATGGATTAGAATGAATTAAGCAAACATGGATTAAGAAAGATCAATGAGCCTGGACACAGACTCATCAGGCTCTGTTTAGATAATCTGCTTGCTCTGACTAACATTTTCTTCTGATCTTACAGCTGAAGAAAATGTACTTCTAGCTCACTTTTGTCAGCTCCTGAGAAACTACCAGTAAATCAAACAGAGAGATAGTACCCTGAAATGTAAAAACTCTGCCAAGGACTGATATTGACTCTGATCCCATGTACCACAACCAAAAAGACAGTTCTGCAATCCCAGATGATGAAACCATCAGGTCGGTTGCTATGGGTCAGTCAGCGCTTTACAGAGGAAGAATAGAAAGAAGCAACAAATGATATAGTACTACATTGTGGAAAAGGGCAACAGGGAAAATCAGAAGGGCATCCCCCAACATTGTGCATTACAAGTGATGACAGAAATGTTGGCAGAAGAGACCTGTCATTTCAGATGAAATGGCTTGTAGAAAAATGTAATCCTATGACATGATCAGAGAAAACCCTCCAGGTCATGAAAGCTGAGGGAGAAAGTTGAAATGAGTGAAGTTCCCATAAGCCATACAGTAAATAAGGACATGAAAAGTGTGAGTAGGAGTATTGATTCATTTACTATGTAAGTGAAGTCTCACAAAAAAAGTAGATCTGTCAGTCAGTGGGAAAAAGAATGTTCTGACTCTTGCATAAGGTCAAAATTGTTGGAAAAATAACAAGGAAGTGTTACCAAATCTCCTACACTGAGATCTATATTTTATTGGATGTACACTCTGCTAGCTTGGAAAGTTAAAAAGGAAAACAAAGAAAAATCTGCCAAAGAGATGAAATATATATATATATATAGTAAATATGATGCTAAAGGAACCACCTCAGAAGTGATGATATGCATGTTGAACACATCACACCTCTAAGATCTCACAAGTAATCAGATTCTGAATCGTCTGTTTCCATTACTGACACAAAGAGGATGTCTATTCTGAATTTAGAAATGGAAGAAATTTGTATAGCCATGTCACCTTTTTCTTTGTCACTGCAGGATTTTTTTTCTCAGAGGTACATTTTAAGTCATTTGCCATACTAGTTATATCATAAAGATGCTAAAGAATTTTAGAGATATACCAATAAGATTTTTGCTTAGGTAACAACATGCAGTATCCTTAAAATTGTGAGAATGGCTCGTTTGGAAAATGGAAAAAAATACTCAGTTTCCTGTCAAGGATGAAGGTCCAAGAAACTGGTAAAATAGTGAAAAAAATACATCTATCTTCCAGTCATCTGATCATGACTCCAAAGGACCCAGCACAGGTATGAACAGGAAGATATATGAAGAAGAAATTAAAATCAGGAAACAATGTCAAAATGGGAATGAGTAAAGGACTTAAACTTGTCAATTCTCATCAGCATAGTCAGGGACTTGCTCAGTCTTTTAAAACTCACTGATATTAAGAAGAATACATAACATAATGATTCAAGTTTATTTCACACTCAGCTTGATTTTGTATTTTGCCAGAAAATAAAACCTTGGTAAACTTTTTGTCTTTTTTTTTTTTTTTTTTTTTTTTTTTTTTTTTTTTTTTTACATATTTCAGCATCCAGTGAGAATTCGAGGATATCACTTAAAAAATTCAATGCTGGATCTGAATTCAGTCTAATGTAATACATTGATAAAGCAGTAAATTCAACTGCACCAGTGCCCTTCCTTCAGCAGACATGAGTATAAGGATCAGGCCTGCCTACAGGCCTATAGCTTTCCTCCTTTGTAGCAGTTAGAGTCTGAGGGACTTCCTGAGACAAAGGCTCCAGACTTCTGTGTTCAATATAGACAATGGGCCTATCCTCAGTCCTTTTAAGAATCTAATTACTCTTTTGGCTTCTGCAACATCTTGTGGCAATGAGTTCCACAATCTAATTACGGATGTGATATGACAAAGTACTTCCTTTGTTTATTTCAAAGCTGCTGTGCAAAACTTACATTGAGCACTCTGTGGGTTTTGCACTGCAAGAAATAATGAACAGTTGATGATGAACCATACATCTGTGATAAAGAGTAAATTATCATCCTTCATCCAACCAACTTCAGCTAGCTGTTTTTTCACCAGGATCACACAGAACAGCACACACTGGTAAAATATATGAGAACTTTTATCAGTGAGAAAATCACAGTATCCTGAAGGGGAAAGGGAGAACGATGGCAGCTTTCATGTTTTTATTATATATATATATTTTCATATTTACTCAGTAAGATTTTATTTTATCCATATGTACAAGTAGATTTTTAAGTATCTAGCCCTTGAAATCACAGAATCACAACATTTTTCAAGGATATTCTGTTAATGCAAGGATAAAATGGTTCCTGAAAGTATAAAGTTATCAGCGTATCTGATTACAAATTCCTTTTACAATCTGTGAACTGCCTTATTCACTCCTTGATATTTAGGGGCACTTACTGAGGGAATGTACATGTTATTACTGTGAGTGACATACCATATGGCTAGCAGGATCAGCTGAATTTCTGCACACTGTTGTCGTTTTTCCCCCCTTATACTGCATTTTTATATGGTGTAATGTTTTTCTGTGATTGTTCAACAGTCTACCATTTAAGCCTGCCATAATATAAAATGCCATTTTATGGGGTTGCAGCTGAACCTGTTCACCATAAGTCTGCATTTATTTCACAGATGTCTATCATGCTGTCATCCCACAGGTGCTCTCAAACTTTAAAATTTTCCTGTGCCTCAGCTTCTAATGTAAGAAAAATGTATTATGCAAGATGAGGAAATGGCAGCCAAAAAAGTAAATGCTGCTAAATGTCACTTGACAATACAACATGGGCATGCAAATGCAAGTAACCTTACAGGGTGATAATACTTACACTCTCAGTAAAATGTGATGTGTAAATGATAGTGTAAGGGTAAGGTCTTGAAAAGTGAAGAACCTCTCCAGGGTAAAAATAAGAAATATAAGCATGTTTTTCTCTGTCAATATGAGAGAATTTCATGTTTTCTGTGCCTGTGTTCAGTGACAATTTTCTAAAACTGAATTTATTCAGACTTTATGTTGTGTCTTAAGTGGAGTTACAACTGGAATAAATGTAGTTCCATTGTTCCATTCTCGAACAGTATGCAATGTACATTTAAATATATATATATAGGTAATAATTTAATAGATAAGCATAATCAGACATTTCAGGAAAAAAACAGGTTTCTATGACTGTCTTTGCAAAGCTCATGGAACTGTGGAGGATGTCCTCTCTTCCTTCCCTCCCCATCTCTTCCACTTCTCTCCCCTCTGCTTTCTTCACATCTATACCATACCTTTTTTCTCCCTTTTGGTCATAAGAAATGTTGTGCTTTTAAAATATAACTTTTCTGAATTAGAAGAGCATTGTTAATAAAAATATGTTTACTATGCAACAAAAATATGCATTCACCATGTGTTATTTCTATGCTCATGCAAGATTTGCTATGGTTTTGACATTTTGAAAATTAAAGATTGGGCAGACATGAAAATAGGAAGAAACTAATCATAAAACAAAGCACAAAATCAAAATAGAAATAAACTTTTAATTAAACAAGTCACAATACTTTCATCACAATTTTGAAGTACGTGTAAATATAGATTCATATATACAATCATACATTTGGAGGCCATATTGCCTTTGGTACCAACATAAATCTACCATAAAATTACTGCATTGTTGATCGTTAAATTAACTTGAGATTAGATATGGCCTAATACTTTTGCTAAATTTTTCTCTGATCAGTCATTTTGAAATTGTAACAAGAAAACAGATTTATTGAGACCAAAATAATAGAAAACGCTGATTTTTTTATAAGTATAATTGAAATTTCTGCTTTCTATTGACGTGTTTACCTGGTTCTTTACCTTACTCTGGACGGGAAGACAAGGTAGCTTGGTGATATAAAGCACTACAACATGGAAAGGTAAAAATCCTTCTCCCTCATCAGTATGTGTTTTTGATGTTTAATTTCATCTGCTTTGAGCACTCATTTACCAGATTACCTGATTGTATTTCATTAATAGCTAGCAAACAACATTGAAATACGTGCTTATGAAATCATATCTTTATTTTCTTCTGCAAATATATAAAAAACAAAACAAAACAAACAAAAATATTCCTTGGTAACATAAAGGTTTCTCTAATTAAATACTCCGTAAAATTCAAAGATGTCACACATATATCTATTTTTTTTTTCCTACAGGGAAATCTGGAAGTCTTTTGTTGTTGTTGTTGTTTGCTTGTTTTGGTTTTGATTTTTTTAAAGTGTTTTTGAGAAAACATTTTTTAGTTAGAATTCTGTTAATTTTGTGCAGATATTGCCACTTTCATCTTTAACACAATTTGATATTAATTTCCAATTGAAGGCTTTTCTTTTAAATATCAGCAGTTGTCAAGATTAATGGCTTGAGATATTGGCACAAATATAAAGTTACTGAAAAGTCCATTGCAATTGAACAGGGTTGGTAAAAATTTCCACCTTGTTTTAAAGATTTTAGTTCCACTGGAGAGCTTACTCATTATTTACAAAGTAACATCTTTTTTCAAGTTTTACTCAACATTTTTGATGCCAGCTGCAGATACTGTCCCAGCTGAGCCAGAACTGAGTGAATCTTTTTGTTCACTCTGATTGCACACCTCAGTGAAACTTTGAGAAGTTTGGAAACAAGGAAAAAGAATCTACAAAACAACAAAAATAAGTGATTCTAAAAAAAGAAAAAAAAAGTCTTAAAAAGGAAGTGATAACAGCAAGCAGCTGAAAAACTAAATACACTATTGATGTGCCAGACAACCTCAGAAAAATTGTGTTTTTCATTTTGTTTTGATGCTTTCAAGGTGAATTTTCTTTTTTGTAGATGATAATTAATAAACACCTCATAATAATGAAATTTTTATTGGAAAGAAATTATATCTGAAATATTCCTACTCATTCTATATTAATACACATTTCTTAAATATCTATTTGCTTGCATCATCATTGCATCTGGATTTCAGGAAGTTGTATTTACATGTACATGAAATTAATATTCTTTAGTATTCACAGAATTGCCAAGAATATTTTATTTTGAAAATAATATTAATTTTATAGCTTGTGTTCTAGCTAAAATAATGTAAACTATGAAAAGTTGAATATATTTTAAGAACTAATATCACTGAGGTAAAAAAAATGATCAGTGTGGTGGAAACATATGAAGGTTCTGCCATGTAGCCTTATAAAGTACACAGTATAACAGATAAACAATTTGCACAGGACAAATGCATTGCAATAGCTAAAACATATATATAGCAATAAAAAATTTAGAAACATAATATATTTATACCAACAGCACTTAAGTAAGTGGTCAGGAGACATCTCACCTAACTCTGGAGTTCTATAAGACATCTGTATATTAACTCGATACTTTCAATATTTCTTTATATTCAGTGGAGATCAATAGGCAGTAGACAATGGAATTGATGTGGTCAGCTATAGACTTCGGTTTTTCTCTACTAACAATGAAAGAAGTCTACACCAATAGCTCTGTTATAGGTGTCTGCTAATACAGATGTAAAGGTAAATGAAAATAATCATCCTTGTTTACTATTTTCTTTATCATACATAGCTCAGATGACTAGTTTTTTCACTACAGTAAATTCAGACACTGGGTTATTTATGAGGACTATAATTTGAAAGTGCATACTCTGTATTTGTATGGCAGCAGAGAAAACCTATACCATGCAACACATAATTACCAAGAAATATAAAATTCACAGTAATTGATCTCTCAGTATACAGTCATTTTCAAGGTCAGTTTCAACTTAATGTTTTATGGAAAAATTCATATGAGAACATCTAGAGTATGTGGTGACTTGCCAGTAATGCCAAGTGTTTTTGGAAAGTTACTTCATTTGCAATATAAGCTTGATTGTGTAAGTTAATATGCAGGATTTGGTACCCAGCATGACTTATACTGATATGTTCATTTAGTAAGCATTATTCATGAATAAATACACTCCACCGTGTATCAGAAAGTTTGAAAAATATTAAATGGGATGTTTAATGGAGATTATCTTCCAGCTGCAATGATGGCAGACACAATAAATAGACATTTAAATGCAGACACAAACACTGCCATTATTAAAAATGCTTGTGCAAAATTTTTTTTGATAAGCAATGACAAGACTAAGACAAATCAAGTGCAAGAGTGAGAGCAGAAAAAAAGAGTAAATGCTAAGAGCTGATACAGTACAAAGGCTAGGAAAACAATAAGTTAATTCAAATGATGTAGTGGTGCATGTTTCATCATTATAGAAAAAAAAATGCTAATCATTCAGACAACTGACTGGATTTTGTAGTTCAACATTTAACAGCAATGTATGGCAAACAATCATATGGAATCATCTATACAGTCATATGGATTCCCTCACAAAATCATCTGGGAATAAATTCCTGTGAACAGAGATTATATGCATGGTCAATGGCGACACAATCTTCTGTTGATATTTTTAAAACTACAGATAATCATCAATAAGATTGAGATTGGTAAGGAAAAAAAGAAAAAAAATAGTAAATAGCACAAGAAAAAACAATTGAATATTTACCAATGATGTTACAAACTTCAACAAAAAAAAAGACACTGAACCTCAGATTTTTAGTAACTTGTATTAGTTCAACACTAATTATAATTAAAAGCTGATTTAAATTAAGAATCTCTTACGTAAAATAGGATGAATGTTTGTATCAATTAGAATGACTTCTCACAGCTCTAACAGTAACTGTGAAAGACATTTAAGGAAGTTGAAAACTTAATAATGTAAAAGCGATTATTTACATTTTGTATAACAAAAATAATTGAAACACTATTTTTCAATCAGTACTTTATATTGTATGAGTTGTTTCTGTTCAGTGATAGTGTTTGATAGTGCAGTAGAATTTGAAACATATCACAAAAATTCTCATGTTCAACTATCATGATTGATCTTGTAACTTCCAGATGTAAAAATCTCAGTAATTTAAACTTAGATATTTGCTACTGAAATATTTGTTAGCCTAGTAATTTCAGTCTGCCTCTAAAAAGATCAAACTATTACAATTTTAACTTTCTAAAAAGAGCAGCGTATTTGTTATGAAGAGATTAAAGAACCTGTTACTCCATCTGTAATGGCATATAGGTTCTACAGGAAAGAAACCTAACAAATCTGAGGAAACGTGTTTTGCTCCAAAGGCTATGTAAGACAGAAGAATGGTTCAAGGATGCTCCAAAATTTCAACTTTCCTTTTTGTTACGTACTGTTTTAACACTCTCTGGAGAAAAAAAAAAAAAAAAGAAAAGAAAAAAAAGAAAAAAAGAAAAAAATGCAGTCTATGTGTCTCAGGGCCTGATTTGGGAACCTGCATAAATAAATGTTTTCTATAGTACCCTTAATCTCAAGAACTGTAACTCAGATACAGTAAATAAGGACATGACATAAAAACACTGACTATTAAATATTTTACAAATTCAGAAACTAGAGCACAGGAAAATAGATACAGCAACATTTTTCTAATTTGGATTCTTTAATGCACTTATTCTTGACTTTTCTATACAATGTAGAGAACTATAAGTTTTGGACCAGAGTATAGTTCTGTACCCAAGTGCATAGGATGTTCAGCTATGTGTATGGACAGTTCTAGATGCCGTGTGTCTATCGCATATTCAGCACTAATTGGACAATAACTGGAGAATCCCATATAAGCGTCAACTTACCCAGGCTGGTATTGATGTATACTGTTGTTTTCTCTCCTCTTGCCTAAGACTCTACAAGCATTCTGTATGGAAAACTTTTTGCTTCTGGATCACAGCCACTATTTCAACCAGGTATAGCCCAGTGTCAGTGTTAATACAGTTCAAGAGCCAGAGCATAAATTTCTCCAGCTACCTAAAGAACCTGAAAAGCAGCTTTGCAGGAGTGTAATGAATTGTGAATATGGACTGAGGCAAATAATTGAAAACATTTAAAACTTGCCTCTCTTTTTCTGTATAAGCTTCTTCCTGCTCTCTCCATGTTGAACATTGTTTCTGACTGGCAATCTGTGAAAGAAGAATTTTGCATGGTAAAATCAGAAGACCATCAGCCTGCTTTAATCAGTTATTTTCTTATTGCAATTTAGTCTGTTGTGCCAAAAGTAACTGAAAAAGCATTATTTCTTAATATATCTAAATACTAACATAAAATACCATTAAAAAATCTTTTAGTGACTTCCTATTATGTCTCATAATTGAAGTAATGGTTACTCTACAATGCATGTACTGCGCTAGTACACATTAAGCAAACATTAGCAAAGGCAGAGAAATTTAAATGGAATGAAACAGTGTTATATGCTGATTATTATTTTCTGCAGTGTGTCTTTCAGCAGAATAAAAGCACCAAGTACACTTTGAATTCCCATTGGCCCTGAAAGATGTCACGAGGATTTGCCAGCCTGGCAATAAATCTCACACCACCTTCAAAACTGTACCTCAGCAGCCCCACAGGTTGTTTTGGTGGTCCACTGTCACACCAGAAAAAAACAAACACTCTCAAAAAAATCCCACTGCTGACCTTAACAACATTTCTTCAGTTCCCAGTTTCTGCTTATGTATTTCTCGTTCCACAGGCAAATTTTCCCCAATGGAGGTGCTTTCCTAGCACACAGTCTGCAATATATTCTCATAGGAACTTGTACTGTAATCTCCCCACAGCCTGGGAATACATCAGTTTTGCCAAGATGTTTTGGGCACACTGGTTGCTTCTCTGTGTGGCATTAGTTCCATGTCATCCCTGCTGATACTCCTTCTGTCTTCTGTGTTGGTTAACCCGTAATGATCATTTGTTTCCTTCCGCCTTCCCATCTTTCCTCCAGTTGATGAAAAATAAGTGTCCATTAGTGGTGCTGAAATTACCTTTAGAAAAAGGAAAGGTGCCTTTTTTATTTAATAAGCTTCAGTTGGAGCAGAAACTTAAGCATGTGTCTAAATTCATCCATTGAAAGCACTCATTAGCTTCATGGGATTATTTACTTGTGTAATTCATTTTGTATTTAATCCTAAGAGTTATAAAAGATGGTGGGTCATTTTGTAATGGAAGAACATCAATCCTTTCTATGTGAATGCAAATCATTTTATATTCATTATTATTTTGAAATGGTGGTCAGGTTGTCCCTTAAAAGCATCAGCAGTATCAGTGTGGATTCCACAAGTAAAATAATACACCCAGTATGGGGAACGTGTGGTTTCTCTCTTGCACATTCCTTTTCAAGCTAACAAATACTGCTATAATATTCGGTAATATTACAGAAATATTTCAGAACCACAGCATTAGTAGCTTCTTTGTAATTCTCCTGTCTCCCGTGAGAAAAATTTTATAGAGGAGCATTTGGTAAAGAAGTAATTTCCTATACCTTTCCAGTGTGCTTCATATTAAAGAGAGTGAGACTGGTGAAATAATAGTTGCTCTTTTATATCTAAAAACAGAGAGCAAATTGATTATTTATTTATTTAGTTAGTTGGTTAGTTAGTTATTTTTCTTTTCAGCCTTTGAAATGGCATACAGAAAGTCCATTGAAATAAGAAGTCTGGAGATGTGATTCTCTGCTCTCTTATGTGAAGGAGCCAGCAGAGGACTGAAACTAGTAAGAGTTAAGCCCCTCGAGTGCAATGGCATGCATAATTGTATAACAGGCTATTTACAGAACACTGAAGAAACAACATTTGGAAAGAAAGCCTATTTAGCTTTTAACTTCTATGACAATATTTAAAGAAAAGATTTTCTTTAAATAAAAAAGAAAATTAAGGCTTGATTAGCAGTCATGAAAACTTCTCCAGAAAATTTCACAATACAAATCCCCATATGGATACCTGAGACAGAAATGTTAAGCTGCATTGTGGTGTATTAACTTCGGCGAGCTGCCAGGCACTCACCAAGCCGTTCTCCCTTACATCTCTTGGGCAGGAGAAAGTGTGAAAATAATACAAAAAAAAAAAGTAAAAAAATAAAAAAATAAAACCTCATAGGTTGAGAAAAGTACAGAGAGATCATTCACAAATTAATTACCATCACAGGCAAAAGAAAGTCAACCTGCGGAAAATTAATTTCACTTATTGCCGACTAAAAATAGGATAGTGAGAAACAACAACAACAACAACAAAAACTAAAAACACTTTTTTCATACTCTTCTTCACATGCTTAGATTCACTCCTAACTCCTCTACCTCATCCTCCCACACAGTGCAGGGGGATGGGAAGTGAGGCTCTTGGTCAGTTCATAGCATTTCACCTCTGCCACTCCATCCTCTCACACTCTTCCCACACTCCAGAGTGGAATCCTTCTCATGTGCCACAGCTCCAGCCCAAGTCTTCTCCTGTGGGGCTCTCCATGAGCTGTGCCTCCTTCAGGCCTCATCTACTCTTGCCCTGTGTATTCTCCATAGCACATAGCAAGCACCTATGTTTTAATTTGGATTAGTAAAACAAAGCAGATAAAGCTTGAGACTTTCTTCCACTGGATGCTGTGATCATAGAATCTAATCAATTTAATTAAAGCTTACATTTTCTTACAATTTCTATTGATTTGGATGAACTCCCTTATCTCCATGAAATACTGTCCTCATTAAAAAAAAAAAATATCAGCTAGCCAATTATTATTAATGTTTTAAGCCAACCCTAGCATGCTAACCTCTTTTTTAATAAGAGAAAAGGTTTAAAAAACAATCTGCCAGGAAAATTTTAAGATTCAAATCTAACTAGAAAAGTCAGAGTAAATTTTAATGTTTAAGTACAATTGAAAAAGACACATCATATTTAGTGTCTCCTATAGCATATTCAGTGATTACATCCTACCTATCATGAAATTGTATGTGAAAGTGGTTAAGAACATCTCCACGGTTTAGAGAGAGCTGAGTATTAGGATATCCATTTTGGTGCTGCTACTGGAGGAAGGCAGAAATAAGAAATGTCAGAGATCTTGGGTTCTAAAGTAACAATAACTGGGCTTTTTGCACAGCAACATTTCGCACTATGTCCCCTGTCTCAGCAAATGACATCCTTAAGAGCACACTTGGAAGAGGCAGATGGAGATCTGGGACCTGTACCTCTTTGTACGTATAAGAAAGAGCGTAGCTGTTTCTTCACATTTTGAAAAAACGAACGTGAATTAACAATAGTGCATGTTAATGATAACTTTTAGAGTACCTTACAGCTTGAAAACATTATGAGACCATCCAATAATTAATTTCCACACGATGAAATTAACGTAATTCAATATGTAATGGTACTGAAACAACAGAAGAATTTTAAAAAGCAGAAGCCAAATCCCTGAGCACACCTGAGAAGCTACAAAACTGTGTAGCCAGATTCTACATAAATACTTGATGTGCCATGTACACACAGCGTCCAACAGCAGCAGAACACAGCAGCAGAGCAAATCATTCAGAAAACAATGAAATATCAAAGGAAATCTAGGCTTTTATATGGCTCTCCAAAGGGTCAAAATCACACACCTTGACACTCAAGCTACTCGTAATGCCAATAGGCAGAAAGAATTGACCAGATAAAGGGTTATTCTTTTCTAGTAAACAGTATAAGATTTTATTTTTAATTGATTGTTACAGCTTAAAGTACAATTCTGTTTTTATATACTTGTAAGTTCCATTGACTTAAATAGGAGTACTGAGTGCACAAGGAATGGAGAATAAGGCCTTTGAAGTTCAGTATCATTATTTAGATTTCAGGCATGCCTGGAGACAGCACTCCAGATTAATAAAATGCTTTGCTTCAATTAGCTCAGTGTCTCCTGCATCCCTCCCCAATTCCCTCTGCCCTTGTTTAACATACTCCCTTATCCCTTCACATTATCCAGACAGGTGCTCTCTGCAACCGCAGACGGCTGTAAGTTTCACAGAGGAGATTCAGTGTGGGGAGGAGGAGGATGTGTATTGGTTTCTTGGCTCTGATGCAGGGAAGGAGAATGTGTGAATCTATACAACAGTCTAATGTGTTCTCCATGACTATTGTTTCAGAGATCACTTTGACTGATCTTTGAATGAAACAAAATCTTAGAAAATCTCTTAAACAGATAAGTTCACTTCTATGTATGGTAAGCATGTTTTTACAATTTAGCACAGAAAATGTGAATCAAATGAATATTATTTCTAGCGAATTAATTCTGGAAAGGGAGAAGTCAATATGAAAGAAATAAATATATATATTGTATCTATGAAGGAAATTTTTATTGTAGTGGAACTCTGATTTCTGCAATGATTTTGTCTGGTTTTCCACTTTAAAGAGCCCCCTTATTTCATATTTCTTTGAGAGAGGCTTAGGAGCATAATGCAACAGCCACTGGAAACTGCTGCATCCTGCAAAGTGGGAGCAGGAAATTATAAGTTTCACATCGAGTTCAATGGGAAAGTCATGAAGCCCTGCTCCTTCTCCCTTGGGGTATTTTCCTATTTTATTGTCAGTACTATAATGGGCAATCAGTTCCTGAAATGGTGCCCTGCTGTCTAGATGAAGCATTTATAGGTTTTTTAAGCAGTCCATTTGAACACTGCAGAATAAAAAAGTCAGCCCTTCAAAGTTCAGATTTTAGGGCCCTGATACTGCATTGAACCTTGTGTTGGCAAACGTCTTACCCACTTGGAATTCAGCACAAGATCAGGGTCTCGATTTCTACATTTCCCACTGCAATTCAGACCTTTATTTATCACAGCTGGAAACAACATTACAAGTAAAAATGCTTCTAAAAACCAAAGTGTCTGTCCCTTTTAAAACTTAACTTCCCTAGATTTATGCACATACATTTACATAGTAATCCTCTGAATGGAGATGTGGCTTCTAATGAATTGGGGATTACAACAAAAATATATAAATCATCACAGATGTTCTTCATGCAGAAACATTTTCTTTGGAAAAAAAAAAAAAAATCTGTTAAAAACTCAAAGGAACATCAAGTCTTTCTTGAAGGCCTAACATTAGAAACTAGAAACTTTACAAACATCACAAACTAGAAACGAATCAAAGAACTCATGGGCCAGTGCAACTTAAGATTTAGGGCTACAATGAAACTAAGGTAATTTAAAGATCACTTAGGTCAGTGTAACTTGGTATTTAGAAGCCCAAACTTGCCTACAGGACAGACCATTATCTAGGTCACCACTTTTCAGCACTGCCTAATCTTTACAAAATCTAAATTTATAAAATTTAGGCCTCCCTATACATCCTTCCTCTATGGCTTCAAGTTTGCTATCGCTAAAAGTAGCTATGCTTCCTCAGAGCTGGTTACTAAAGATACATACCCATTACTCAGACATATTCTGATGCAATACATATTTAGTCAGAGGATATTAAATCAATGAGCTATCTACTTTGCCAGAAAAGTCTGAAAATATTGCTATAGTAAAAATGCCCTTTTCATGTCTGCTTACTACATAGAATTCTTCTTCACAAAAGTTGGAGACTTATTCACAAGCCTGGGCAAACACTGGCCGCAGGCTTAGTTACAATCATGGAAAATTCTTGTTGATCTGGTCTGCTAAGGTGGTACTGATGTGAAGCAGACAATTTTTGTAAGTGACTATCTTCTAGCTTTTGTAGCATTGAGTAGGAAATATGAAAATCTGTACTGAGATAAAGCCAGAATATTTTTTCTCTCTCAATCACATGACATTCAGAGAACTCTTTTCGTAGTCACTTGACTCTTCTGGACACTGCGACTTAATTTCAAGAGAAAAGGCAAAAACTGATCGGTGACTCTTGTCACCAAAATGCTGGTCTTCATTCATGAGGTTGCAGAGCCAGTGCTGTATGAGGCAGGAGGAAGTACCAATTGCCTCAAGAGGTGAATATCTGCTTACTGGATGAATGGTTTACCTGCTAGCTTAGACAGGGAGTAGAATTTATCACTGCTTTTCAAACTCATTCCCTTTGGTGCCTATTTCCCTGAGGTGTGTAGGCTCTCAGAATCAGTATCTCACTCTTTTAATCTGAATTCTTTAACATCAGAGGAAGAATTTTTTGCATGGAAAGTAGCTACTTGCTCTCAGCTGAATGACATATGTATGAGTTCATCATACCATATTCATTCCTGAGCTCAATTAACCTTGTCTCATGTAAAATGAAGGATGATAAGATGAGCAGGACTGAAATTTCCAGGAAGATTTCCAGATTTCTGGGAATATATATATATATATTACACACATTAAAAGACTGAGAACATGGCTTTATAGACAGATGCAAACATTCTCATCAGCCCATCCCTCATTCTAGCTGACCAACTTCGTTTCCAATACTGGGTGGTAGTGCTAATGTGGCACTAAGCCCAAGTTAAGCAAGTGTCAGGAGACTCCTGATAAGTGAGAGTATTGTCACCTTTGCAGTTTATAAAGTTTTGAGACTGTATTTAAGTCACTCTCTTGGCCTCAGTGAATAGTTCTATTCAGCAGTATGTGATTATCCTTAAGAATAGGACCTATAGGAAGACTGATAGAGAGCTAGCAGAGACACCCTGCTGTGACTGTTTTTTTGGCAAGTCTCATCAGAGACTTTGGCAGCCTCTCTTTCTCTACAGTGCTACTGTGCTTTTGCACGGCTGTATTCTTCATGCAAACTAATATCAGTGCCAACCCTAAGAACATGAAGAACTGATAACAATTATTGTTTTCACTGCTGGATAGCAGAGGACAACTGCAACATAGAAAAAATATCATGCTTTTTGAGCTTTTTTTTTTTTTTTTTAGAAAATGTATCTATTAAGTTTAGCTTAAGTAATAAAGCCTAGTTATCTAACAACTTACTTGAACTGCCTTTTCATTATGTGAATGTGCATTTTGCAATGGATTGCAATTTTTAGTTAAGGTCACATGTGGTTATCAGAATAGAGTAGTTAGTAACTTCCAATAGCATTTTTATATAAATGGTTGAGAAATAATGTGTTATAAAAAAAAAATATGGAAATGGTTTACTTGTTTGGATTGAAAATATCTCTCTGCAATATTTCTAATGCTAGTTTAATCTGACCTCCTCTGGACTATCTCATGAAGTTTTAATTCTGGAAAAACAAAAACATAAAGAAAAGAGATGAAAGGAAAAGAGACACAAAGAGATGTAAAAAAGGCAATTGATTTTAGAAAAGGAATAGGAGCAGTACATCATGTGTTTTCAATATTACTAGTGAAAATTATTTCCAAGTTTTCTAGCAATTGTCTATCATTTGCCTGAAACATCAGGTACTCAATCTAAAAAATCATTTTGGTCATGAATCTGCCTAGCTTCTACCAGGTTTAACAGATGTTGGGGTAGGAATACACTGAATTTCATTACTTGTCCCCACAAAGCTCTTTGCATCACATTCCCTTTGTGAACTTTGTTGGCCAAACTCAGGGAACAGGAAGACCTATTCATGAGAGAGAAAACCCCCATCTCTAAAAAAGAAAATGTTCCTGGCAAGATGACTTCAGTGGTTTATCTGAGACACTGAAACTTTGTGCTGGCCTAAAGGCTTTGTTCTGCCAAACAAGTACAATTTATTCCATTGTGTAAGCAATGCAACACTAAGAATGCAGAGAGCTGTGAAGTTTCTGCAAGGAAAGGTGAGAGTTCCCATCTCCTGTAACTCTGGGTTGTGATATGGGAACAGTTTAGACTGTCAACAGTATGTGTTAATGACTAGCCTTGCTTCCAAGATCTCAGCAGCAAATGACTCATCTCATGCAGCTTCTAACCTCTTGATACTGGCTAGATGTTAGACAGATTGGAGACCTGTTGGAAAAAAGTGTTATTGCAGAACTCTGAATTATACTGTATTCTAAATGTAGTAAGGCTGACAAGGCTTGGTAGGTAGCAGATGTCAATTCTTAACATATGAATTCCCACACTAGCTCTTTTTGACTCCAGGTCTTTGTTTACAAATGGAAAACTGGAACTCTAATTTGATACTTAATTCTCACATAAAGTATTTTTGATTCTCCGTGTCTTTTGTTTACTCATAATTGCATGTAAGAGTTTTTCATTATTGTTGTTGTTTTCTTTTTTTTTTTTTTTTTTTTTTGGTCTAAGATACAGGATGGTCCCAGATATAGGAGATAAGCAATCAGTTATATAGGACCTAACCATTATTTATGTTCATTATTGGTAGCTGTCTGCTATATGTAACCCACATACACCTGTTTCTTTGTTTACTATTACAGTTTAAAATGACTTGGGCTAGAAGCAGAAGCAAAGGAGGATACTGATAGTTTCTTCCATGGGTTCTCCTGTGTGACTCCAGCATGAGGTCTGTGTAACTTGTTTTCAGGTATCTACTCATCATGTACTTATCCTCCTAGTTCTCCTAGATCTGTTGGAGGAGTGCCACTAGTATTGCCATGTGTAACTATACTTCATCAAAAGGAAAAGAATTCAAAAATGTTTAGTCTCAACTACCTCTTCTAAATCTTTCCAGTGTTAACATCTTTTTCTCCACAATCACTCCAAATACCTTCTGTCTCAGGTGATATTTAAAATGGGGTGTTTTAGACAAGCTGCTGTCTTCTCTGATGGACTGAATTAGCCCATCAGTAGCTGAAGTGCAGGGGGAGCATGCTTCTGTGGCATGTTTCCCCATGTAATGTCATCTGCAAGAAATCCCAGTTACATGTTCCTAGATTACTCCACAGTGTGAACCATAACACAGTTCTTGGGAGATAATTGGAAGATTTATTTCAAATCCATGCTCTTAATACAAAGTTCAGTTCTAATGTTGATGTACCTAGAGAGGCAAAAGAATTAACGCTATTCATAGCAACCTAATATACCCCTGTAATTTACTTTAATCCCAAATTTAAAGTCTCAAAGTGTTGCTCCAATATTGGCTAATCCCAGTAGCTTCTGAGGCTCCTGTTCAACTAAATCTATTTTACAGTTTTCCAGGTGCCTTTAATTCCATTGTGAAGGCATTTAGGTCTAAGCCCCTTCTGAAAGCACCTAGTATATTCCACGTGAGTCAGCAGTCTGCGCTTGCAGCCCAGAAGGCCAACTGTGTTCTGGGCTGCGTAAAAAGGGGGTGGCTGGCAGGGAGAGGGAGGTGACTGTCCCCCTCTACTCAGCTCTTGTGAAGCCCCATCTGGAGTACTGCGTCCAGGCCTGGGGTCTCCAGTACAGGAAGGACATGAAGCTCTTAGAGCGGGTCCAGAGGAGGACCACTAAGATGATCAGAGGGCTGGAGCACCTCTGTATGAGAAAATGTTGAGGGAACTGGGACTGTTTAGCTTGGAGAAGAGAAGGCTCCAGGGAGACCTCACTGTGGCCTTCTTGAAGGGAGCATATTGAAGGGAGCATATAAACAGGTGGGGGAACGGCTGTTTACGAGGGTGGATAGTGATAGGACAAGGGGGAATGGTCTTAAGCTGAGACAGGAGAGGTTTATGTTAGATATTAGGGGGAAGTTTTTCACACAGAGGGTGGTGATGCACTGGAACAGGTTGCCCAAGGAGGTTGTGGATGCCCCATCTCTGGAGGCATTCAAGGCCAGGCTGGATGTGGCTTTGGGCGGCCTGGTCTAGTGGTTGGCAACCCTGCACATAGCAGAGGGGTTGAAACTGGATGATCACTGTGGTCCTTTTCAACCCAGGCCATTCTATGGTTCTATGCCTAAACCCCTCAGGATCAGCTTTCTTCACCCATCTAGACTGTATAAGGGATTAAAATGTGTTCCCCAGCCATCCCTGCACTAATTACAAAGACTGGGAAAATTATAGGGTGAAAAATCTCCCTAAAGATAAAATCACTTACTGTGTACTGTCTTTTACAGTTAATAAGACATAGAAGTAAATATGTATCTAAGAACTCTCCATTTTTACCAAAGGTATACCTGTTGCACCCACTTTGTCTTCCTGAAAAGGACTTGTCTTTGGATTTGTATTACCTACTTATATAAGTTAGGAGAACTAATGTATCTTTCTTTTCAGAGTCTTACATAAATTCACACTTTGAATCTTTTTTATTTGACACCTTTCATATAATTACCATCTTGTTTAAATATCGTTCTATGATTGCCTGAGGTAAATGCACTAGAAAATCACTACATTTAATGTTACTGTCTTACAGTTTCATCCCCTTTGTCAAACCAGAACTTATTTTATTTCTGCAGGGAAATTTTTATTTTGTTTGTTCATTCTTAATGTGGATTAATAAGCTGCTGGCTATCTCCTTATAGATAGAAGATTTTTCCTATGTCAAATTTGAAATGGATCTGTGCATTTTTGTCACTGTCACAGATTTTAATTCCTCTGAACAGTAATGAAATATAGGAAAACGTTAACTTTTCTTGTATTTAAGTGATTGATCCTCAAATCAACTGCTGTTCATTCTACAGCAACTGATCATACATTTAAATCAAACTTTTGCTTCCGAAGAACTTGGAACGAGTTCAAAAGGTGGGTGCCAAGCAGGAACTCTGCATTCACAGACAACAGCTGCAGAACAATACAGCAAAATGCTTGAAGTACTCAAATAGCAACACAGAACTGAGCACTAGCTTCTTTACCTAGTTTACATTAAACAACAATTAGAGTAAAACAAACAAACAAACAAACAAACTGTGGCGATCGCAAGAATATGGACCAGAATACCAACATGGTTCTTTCCTACTCAGCATAGCACCTTATGAAATAGGAGAAATAGATTTAATTCCCAAACTATAGCTTCTGTGTGTGGCAATTGTCCTAACTACTAACCAGGCTATTGTGTGAAAAGCGTGACTCCTAACTGAAGTCCAGCCTCATTCAGGTAGCTAATTGCATCTCTGAATTTAAAGGGAAAAGATACTTAAATATCTTTTATTTTATTTTATTTTATTTTATTTTATTTTATTTTATTTTTTTTGGTCATCTGTAGCTGGCTGACATAGGAATCACTTTGCTTAGTACTCCAGTATTTGTATATTCTATTAGGCTCCTACTACAGTACAATGAAGTCAGTTCTTGGGATCAGCAAATAACCTATGCTGACACATATGCATTCATGGGGAGCTGGTCCTTAGGCTACAATTACTTTAGGTATCTACATCCAAGGGTTTTATATCAGTGACATTTGCAAATCTCTGATATCACTTAGGAGGTGACTAACATTTCTACTGGTAATGTCCCTACTATAACTAAGCTATTGCCACAGGCCATGGAAATTAACATCGAACTTCTGACAGCATTAAATTGGTAGGTGTCTAGATCATTAGATTCAAATTTCATAAAATAGACATTATTCAGTGTACTCAACAGCAAAGCCTGAAACACGTTCAGAGTATTTCAGTTCTACTGAAATATCCGTAAGAGTAGTGGCGGGATTTCAGTTAGAGCTTTGAGGTAGACCTGTCTAGACCTTTTTCCTCAAGTAAGCTCCCTAGAGGAGAATGAAAATACAAAAACAGCCAGTCTTTACCAGTCTTTCAAATAAAATACCTTTTTTTTTTTTTTTTTTTAATTCTATTATAAAGAAAATAAAATGAAAGCGACTAGGACAGAAAAATAAATAAATAATTTGCAAACATGATTTTAAAGATAGGTCCCTTCTACTTTTTATTTCAAACAATCTGTCAGTAAATGGCACAGTCCTCCACACTCAGTAGGGACATTGTTTCTATAATCCCCAAAGTCTTTAACAAGGCTTTCAGACTGCTCAAAACCTGTGGGATCCCAGTTCATTGTTGTACTATTTACTGCTTCAAATTTCTCTTCTTCCACCCTTGGAAATACCCAGAACATCCTGCACAAATGATCTTCTGAAAAGGTCCTGGCTCCCCCGTAGAGCCAGTCCACATGACCCAATCATTTTCAATGAATATAGACATAATTGTAAACAATTACAATGAATGAATGAACAAATAAATAAATAAGATTATCTGAAGTACTTACTCAAAAAAAAAAAAAAAAAAGAGAGATCTTACAGTAAGCAAATAGACATTCTAGATTGTATCATTTTTCACAGCACAAGAGTATTCAAGAGTATTCATCAACTCCTTGTTCAGTATGCTGGTAGTTTTGTATCCTAGGCCCAACACACCCTTACACTGCAGAACAAGAATAGCATCTAACTCTGCAACACTGCACAGCAAGTCAGGGACTGCAATATTCCTTTTCATGACAACTGTTGTTCTCTACAGAATGGTGCCCAGCAGCCTGGAGTGCTAAAAGAAACACTGACATCTTTACTATAGAAATTGTTCAAGACACAAATAACGTAAATGTGAAATTTGAACCTATATTAAAACTATTTTTTAAATTTGTTTGTTTAAATTTATCAATGCAAAGAACTTTTGCCAGATTGTTTTCATAAAGGGAATTTGAAACTATTGATTTTAAATGAGCATTATTGGATCTCAGGATCTCATAGCACTAATAAAAAGAAAAAAGATTCTTGGCAGAATTTTTTATCCATTGGTATTCAACTCTTAAGGCTTTCTGTACTCTGTGATAATGTGACCTTTGTATTTTCTGTTGACCACCAGACTTGCATTCAATATAACACTGTATTTAAATATTAATGTATTAAATAACTGTACCATATGTTACCTTTTTGTTCCATTTTTATCTTAACTTATACTAAAGGACTTAGATTTGAAAGAAATATGGAAAATGTCCTTGAAAACTTGTAACTAGACCTGTATAAATATTACAAAAACAATAATTTTGCATCAGTATGGTGAACAAGTAGTAAAGTGCCTGAAGAATATAAATTGAATGTTCTCTGGAAGAATCGGTAAAGGTTAGAATTCATCATTTTAACTGATTGGCTTTCTTTGGGAAATAACTAATGCAACGAATACAAAATACTATGATAATTTTGTGTTTCTCCTCAGTGTTTTTTTTTTCCCCTTGAAAAATAATCTCACTTCAATAATAAAGCATATCTTTTTACATTCATTCTGGAATTAAAGTTTCCTATAATGCTTTCCTTCATATACAGTTGTCCACTTCAGATGGAAAATTTTTATCTGAATGGAGTGAATACTTCTGTCCATTTCAGGAAAGGCTGCAATCCATTAGGAAATACAGTGTGACTTAGATCTTTTTAGGAAAACATTTAACTTACGCATGGTATGAAAACTGGTTGCTAAATACCATGTTTACTACCACAGTTTCCATAGTGATTTTCAGACTGTAACAGAACGGAGACTAAGCTAGAAAAATAGGAATAGATACAATTTATACTAGAAATAACAGCAGTATTTAGAAGCACCTGTTTGTCCTAGGCACTGCACTAATGCCAATAGCCAATATCTTTTATTTTCAAGGTCTTACTATCTACTGAGTGAAGTAGAAAGGTATTATCATTGCTCTGTAGTTAGGAAATCATACTACTAATAAATTAAATGACATTTTTTCACAGTCACATGGAAAGACTGTCGCAGAAATGAACCCATGTCATCTGAGCTTTAATCCAACACGTAAACTGGACTTCACTTTTCCATCAAGTATCTTTATTCTCTTTAACTATTATTCAAACTGCAGATTTACTGCTGTGTTGACAGCCTGAAGCTGACTTGTATGTAAATCAGGCATCCATTTGGGAATATTAGCTAATTCCAAGTAATACTATTTCTTTCTATCATGTCAATACTTCTGTCTACAAAAGACTGCACTTCATTAATTTTGAGCTCAAAACTTAATTTTTAATTGCTTTGCCAAAATTAGAATTATTTGTATGATCCCTCTGTAGTCAAACAGAAGGATACAGGGCCCAGACTTGTACTTAGCACTGCTAGCACTCCGGCTATCACTAAATCAAACATTTGCAAACTTTCTCTGTGAGATAACCGTCGCCTGCCTTGATTGTTAGGTATTCTGCAGTTCCCAAGAATAAGCTCTGCGGTACACAGACCCAACAGCGTGGCACAAAGCACCATTTTGGTAGGCTAAGAAAGAGCTGCAGACAGTTCTATCCAAGCCCCATGTGCAGAGACTGCACTGTAGCATGGCAGGTTATGGGTTGATTTTGCTTTCTCAATTCACCTTCAGACAGACGTATCCCCCCAGCTCCATTCTCTTTAAAAGTTCGTCACAAAAGGCATAATGACTCTGAGTGTGTGTGTGTTTGCATGAAGTTCACCCCTAATCTTTACACTTTACATGAGCTAGAAACTGTTCCTGCTCCCTTTATCTCTCTCTCTCTCTCTCTCTCTCTTTTTTTTTTTTTTTCCTTTCTGTAGGCTATTCAGATAAGGATTTTCATTGTCACTGTTCCCACTTTACACTGAATAAGTGGAATATGGAAAAGAAAAACTCACAAAAGAATGACTTGCAAACACTGGTGGCACCATTGGACTTGAATTTACAGCTATCACACAAGGACACTGTTAACATTTATCCTCCTCTCTGTTGGCCGACAAATTAAAATATTACTTGAAGTCTTGAATCAGCTTCTGCTACAGTGTTTCATTTTGATTGATGTCCTCTATTAATGTCAGTGATGCTAGTTAGCTTTAAGACACCCCAAAGGGTAGTCAAATAGTTAAAACTCCAAATGAACCTCACACCAGCTGTTTAGCCCCTTGGAAGTTTTGCTGAGCGTTGACAGAAGACCTTATCAATCATTGCAATTAAGTACTTTCAGACTGTCCCTTCTAAGAGGAGTCAGTTGAAGTACCATCTGTTATTTTGCTTTTAAAACTCTCCAATCTCCTTCTCTAAGGCAACCATTTCACTTCTGAAATAATATTACTTGTTCAGGAGAGCAGTGGGCTGATGAAGAAAACTTTTAATAATCAGCAGTTTTTATGATGTGACATAATTTTTGTAGTGCTCAGGGCCTTTTTACAAATCAAAAAGAATCCAACTAAAACAGTAATTAATGTCAAACGACTAGTCACATACAGCCCCATTTAATTAAAAAGTTCTAATCTTTGATTAAACCTCCACACATATTCTTGTGATTGCAAACTGTTGTCTGAAAAATGAAAGTAATTGGGTACATAATCTATTGTGTCTTCTAACTGACACCTGCTAATTGTCTCAGGAGCGAACGGCAACAATTTAATTTAGAAAGCTAAAAAGTGTATATTAAAATGTATTCTTATATTTAAATTATTTTTTTTTCTGAATTATCTCTTCCTGCACTACAATGGGATGATCTCTTTGTAAATTTATCCTTCTAAGAATTTTGTGTTAAGAAATTTATTTCAGTGACTTCCAAAAACATGCTTTCCTATATTATACACAGAACACATGATTTATTGTTCTTTTAGTGTGCATTCAATGTGAAAATGCATCTCAGAATTAACTTTTTGCTTTTTTTTTTTTTTTTCCCCCCCCTCTAAATATTGACTGCACACAAGCCATTGTTTCTATACGCATAGCTTGCAGGAAGAAATACAGGTGGAATAAGCTACAGTGATGACTTCCATAAGAATTCTAGTTAATTCAGAATGTCAGCTGAAGAATAACTGTCAACTGTAGCAGTCTTTAGCACTATGGAGCTAATCTTTCTTTCTCCTCTGGAGATCTTCAAGACCACGAGAAGTAAGAAGATTCAGCCAAAGTGAAAAAGACTTGGTCTCACTGATGAAGCAATTCTAGATTTTATTTTTTTTTCCAGGTCTTCTCAGTCATGCTCTTTTAATGTTGCTGGTTTTTTTGTTTGTTTGTTTTGGTTTTTATTTCTATAGCATTTCAAAGATATTGATAACCCCAGCTAAAATTCCCAATAAGTATTGTGTCGTCTTTATGTCTTACTTTACCAATGTTTTTAAAAGCCCCTTCTTGTGTTGAATAACACACTTTACCACCACTGCCTTTTGATATCTTGTTTCAAAGACACACATAAACCCACAAGCCAACTGGAAGGTGAAGTATGTTGGCAAATATTTTTTTGTTGTTGTTATATTTCAGACACAGTTGAAGTCCTATACTTCAACTGTCCTACAAAACTACCTACTTGGGCACAGTTATTTCCAA
Organism: Gallus gallus; assembly: GCF_016699485.2. NCBI lineage: Eukaryota > Metazoa > Chordata > Aves > Galliformes > Phasianidae > Gallus > Gallus gallus. The sequence goes on along the minus strand of NC_052532.1, from coordinate 163,443,025 downwards.
CTTTCTAGCAATCCCAAATGCATCCAAGCTCATGCCAGTATCTGGAAATAGTATGCCCTCATAATAAAGGGACCAACATATTGATTGTTGTGAAGGTGTTTGTGTGGGCTGGCTTGGGGTGCATCTTCTAACTGAGCTCTACAGACAATTGAAAGCCTATTTGAATAGTATCAATCTTTTTCATCTGCATACATACAAAGAAAGAAAATAAATGCTTTCTTTTTACAGGCAGAAAAACTGTAAAACAGCAAACAAGATCACAGGGCCAATCAGTGGTAGGGGCAGCAAAATAAACCTGTGTCACCTGTTTCTCTTATTGTTGCTACACTGCCAAATTATATAAATAATTATCTATCAATAGATGTGAATATGTAGAGACAGATAAAGATATAGGTGATCAAGAAGGGTTTGTGACTTTTACTACAGCAATTTGGCTGCAGAATGCCAAGGAAATAGTAAATAAAAACAACAGTAGCCTTAAATGTATATTTTTTCACATAATCAGTGACTTTTAAACATCCAGTTTTGGACTCCATGGACATCTTTTCCCATCTACAGTATCTTCAGTTATTCTTTTTTTTTTTTTTTTTTCTTTTCTCCCTGCTTCATGCCTTCATTATTACTCTCTTGCCGTGACCTCTTAGCAATTGTAACCTTCTTGCCTCTAATCTCCCTCTTAGAGTCAAATGGGAACACTGTGGACAAGGTTATCTTTCTTGTTCACCACTCTGATCATGTTACCTCATGTCTCGGTCTCTCAGGTGGTTTTCTGTCTCATTACACTACAAGGTCAAATTTCTCCTCTTCAATTTCAAGGCTTCACAAGTCTGCCTTAGCCTACAAATGGACCAATTCCTTACTCTTTCCTGGCTCAGATACAACTCTGTCTACTGTGTGCACACTTAGCTCATGCATGACTTTCTATTCACCAAAATCTTTTTCAGTGCCTAAAATATCTTCTCTGCTCTACCTTGCCAAACAATCTCACTTTCCTCTTTCAGGTTCCTGGTTCACTAAACACCCTGCTCTGTTCACACATCAGACTGCATAGTCTTTTTATTTAAATAGCATTGTAAGTTAGATAAGCAACACAGAAACAAACCTTCCAACTATCCTAGATGCATGCCAATCATTTTGCTTTGTTACAATTCCTTTCACCTTTGTCCAATTCATTTTGCACACTGTGCACATTTGGTTATGACAGCACTGGGACAGAGTCTTGCTCTGAAAATACCAAACATTTGTGAAGTAGCTGGTATAACACTGAAGAAATTACCTTTATGGAACTTACTTTATCTTGCACTATAATGTGAATAATCATACAAAGTTGCATGTACTAAAATATACTTTAATTTCTCATTAAGGCCCCTAACAGTCAACAATGAGCTCTATATCTTCCTTAAAAATGTCTTGTTCCGTAGTTTTATTTTGAAATAAATGATGTCTTTCAATCAAACAGGTCATATTACAAAAGAAGGCAGGTATACCTGAGCCTATAAGACAAAGAAGAAGAAGTAAGATCATTGACACAAATAAGGCTCATATCAATTAAAAATGTTGGGAACAAGTTTCTGGCATCATTTTGATCTTCTCTCAAAATAATAATAATAATAAAAGGAAATAGAAAATCCCACAGACATAACAGAATCCTTTATTCAGAGGATTTCCCTCAGGCAAAGGGAATTTAGATTCTTTATCATACAAACCTGTTTCATAATTCAACTATTAAGCAACTAGATTCTATATCCACTGTCAGATAAATTAATGTCCATGAGTTTAACACTGATGATGTTATAATATCAGAAACATTTAAGGGCAACTTCTTTCAGTTTTACTGACAAAAGTGGTAGAAAACAGAAGCTAAAGCTTGCAGCAGCGAATCAGTAGCTCCTTTTTCTTAACAACATGTGGTGCATATGATTCATCTCTTTTAGCCAAAATATGAAAAATATTAACAGAAAAATATATATAAAAAATCATTTGTCAGACAAAGTTTGCTTCTCAATATGTAATTAACTTGATTAATTAGCAGTATGTTTCTTAAACTGTAGCATGTAGATAAGTTAAGTGAGAAAAAAAAAAAAATCCCCTAAAAATTTCTGTATCTGATGCTACTGTGGGAAAACAACGACCCCCCACCCCAATTTATCAAGGTAATTGAAACAGCAAAAGAGATAAAAATGAGTCATCATAAAGTGATACAGAAATTAATCTCTCTGAGAGCTCAACACATTACGTTGATCACTGGCTGCCTAAATTCAAGCATGCATTCACATTATTTGTGACAATCACTCCATACTTCTGGAGACATATACTATAACTTATACCAACTCATTATCTATCTGTTCTAAAAATGTTGATACAAATTTATTATTTCTTTGAAATACAGTAACAATACTGGACACATTGACATCTACAATTAAAAAGTACTTTCCTCTCTAACAAACTGAATGCATTTGATGTAAGTTATTCAATTACTCAAAGTTATTTACTTGACTCCAAATACACAAACAATATATACTTGAAAGTGAATACTCATTTATGTGTTTTATGGACAGAGGCAATGATGTAAAAAGATTCTGTCCGTTTTACTTCTTTTAGTCTTTTTTTTTTTTTTTTTTTTTTTTTTTTTTAAATATATTTGTGTCTTAATGTTCAGAATCTGCCAATAGTCATCTCTGGTTTTATTTCATGGGTGTCTGTTTTGTTGCACATTTTCACTTCACATTCTAGTGTTGTCTGTGTGAATTTCAATACCAACGCATTAAGCTGACAAAACCTGTTTGTACTGAACATAGGTATTTCAAATAACTGTCTTGATATATTGCAAATAATAGCTGCATTATTGTTAGGTTTGGTATTCACTATTTACCCCACAAATGAGAACAAGCATGTTTGTATCATTTTTACCTTCTGAAGTGAATAGATATGCTTAATACCAGAAAAGATTTATTAAATCCAATAAAAATTTGTTTTTCTGTTCAGTGATGTAAGAGTTAGGCCTTAGCTATACTATAGATGACTATGAGGTGATTTAATTCATTTTAAGTTCACGTCAGTCATACACAACAGCAAGTCCCCTGGTATGTTAGTATTTGACTGTTTATAATCACCCATTTTTTCTGTTATGCGACCTGGTGTGAACACTAAGTATTGTTGTTTTTCTTTTTGGTCCGAATACTAGAAAGAGAACTTGCATATCAGAGAGCATCCAAAGTTTCTGCTTTAAATGAGAATATTTAAAAAGAATATTTCCATCAAACAGAATAAAGAGGTTAAGAATTAATGAACTTTGTTTTTTACAAGGGCTGGTCTGAAAGTCATGTATCCTGTTTTATTATGTTGGCCCACAATATTAGAGGCAGATGTTGGTGGTATGGGAGTAGAGGTTGAACCTTCCCACCAATATTTCATTATATTCTGTTTCCATGTGACTGATGGCAGCAGAGGGGCACTCTGACAAAATGGTGTCTGCCACTGAAGTGCATATGAAGCAAAGGTGTGTCACTGAATTCCTCCATGTGGAAAAATTACACCCATTGATTTTCATCAATGCTTGCTGAACATTTACAGACCAAGCAGGGGATGTGAGCACAGTGGGTGGTGCATTTGAGCAGTGGCAACAGCAACAATGGGTCACCTCTGCTGGTGTAGATTTTTACAAGCATGGCATGCAGGCTCTTGTTGATTTCTGGCACAATTACATAGCTAATGGTAGTGACTATGCTGAAAAATAGTGTTTTGTAGTTGAGAATTTGCTCTATCAAATATTGTTATCGTGCTTTTTACATTTAGTATAGTTTCTATGGAAATAAATAGGAGGCATTAATTTTGGAGTGACCTATGTAGTAGAAGCTATATACTTTGTGCAAGTATTGCTTAGGACTGCTGGCTGTAAATCTGTGTTGTTTCTTACATTAAACTCTTTGAGTTAGACAGTGTAGTAAAACATTTGGTCTCTTTGAGGTCTTTCAAAATCATCCTGCAAGTCTAATACATATATTTTTAGAATGTTTCTTTTATGCCTTTACTGTAGAATAAGTGGCTTTTCAGAAGTTTGGGTCCAATTCCCAGAGTACTGTAGCCAATTGCTGTTTCAGACAGTTACTGTTTACTACAAGACAATAAATAATGGCCCCTGTTTGCGATTTCTTTCCCCTAAAGTCTGGAAGTAAAAGAGTTTTTCTACATGAAACACTTACGAATAGTCAGAAGATAAAATTTAGAATTATCTTCACCCACTGAGAGAAAGATAAAGTGAGAAAGAAGGAAAAGGAAGAGAGAGAAAGAAAGAAAGAGAGAAGGGAGGCAGGGAGGCAGGGAGAGAGGCAAGAAGGAAGGAAGGAAGGAAGGAAGGAAGGAAGGAAGGAAGGAAGGAAGGAAGGAAGGAAGGAAGGAAGGAAGGAAGGAAGGAAGGAAGGAAGGAAGGAAGGGAGGGAGGGAGGGAGGGAGGGAGGGAGGGAGGGAGGGAGCGGGGAGGGAGGGAGGGAGGAAGGAAGGAAGGGAGGGAGGGAGGGAGGAAAAAACCCATGCAAAAAGATCTTGTGATTCAAAGTTTATTAATAAACTCGACTTGTTTCCATATCATTTCAGTTCCTTGAGGACTGATTTTTTCATCATGTGGAACAAATGATCACAAGATGATTGTGTACATTAAGGCTTAAATCCATACATAATGTAATAAGCCTTTAGTAGGAAAGTGCAATAAGGTATTACTTGCTAAAATTCTGCAAGAGAGCCGACTCAGGATTATACTTATAATGCTGGAGTGACAATTTACATCCATAGAAGAAGTGAATGCTATGTTAATATGACTACATCCTTTAAAGAATAAAGACAATGATCAGGAAAGCCACTTTCTCTTATGGAAGAAAATAGCAAAGCAATTTTAAATGCACTTCTTCAGCAGTTTTCTATAAGATTATGTCTTGTAATAAGAGCTCAATAACTTCTGAATTCAGACACTTTAGTGACCTAATAGCTTAGCTCCCTGACACCACATATTAGAAGTGATTTTTTTTTTTTTTTTTTTTTTTTCTGGCTATATGTGGTCTTCTCTTCTCTGTTATGCAGGTTTTTGATGGACATTCACCAATGCGCCATGATAGTAATATTAGTGTACCAAGAAGTACAAATCAGTCTTTTCTAAATTTCTAAATTTGTTCGGGGAGGGGGGGGGGGGGGGGGGGGTGGGGGGGGGAATATCAAGTACAGACTTGACTCGTAAAGGACTTGGTCTTTTTGATACCCTGGATCATTAAACACCTTCAGATAAGGGTGAGGTATGGACCCAACGGCCAGGAGCCAGCATTCGAGAGATGTACTTTGGCACCATGTCAGCCAGAGCTTCCATGATGTTGTATGGACTCATCACTGCAAACACAAGGATATAGCTAATGGCAGGTCATCCTTCACCATAACAAAATGGCACATCCTATTACCTCGGTGGTCTTTGTGTGTCTTTAATTTGGTATGAAAATTATGTGGTTAATTGAGAATTAAATTTTACTTCAATAAAATACTAAGCAACAATCCTCCTAAAAGCAATTAATTTAGGTTTCATAGGAGTTACTGCATGATAAAAAGGAACTGGTTATTAAGAGATAAGGAAATTATTAAAAAAAAGATAAAAATCAATTATGCAGTCTCTAGATTTGAATAAATATATTTAAAATAACTATTCTGTTATTCTGACTCATTAGATACAAACTAAACATCTGTAGCATAAACCAAATGTTAATATAAAATATTACTCATCTTAATACAGTACCCTCCCCTTTACACTACAGTGGACACAGCTAGTGGAACAGGCAAATGCCAGAAGTTAGCCATTTAAATACTTAATGGTTGTGCACATTAAATTAAAACTGTCTGCAACACATATTTTGTAGCATTTTATTTGCAATTCAGATGTTATCTCTAGATGTATGTAAAGCTGTTAAACCTGCTAACAATTTAAGATATTATAATAAAACAGAAAATTGTAGCAATTCGTTTATGTTAATTTATTGTCACTATAAATTCCTCAGGGCAGCAGCCATGAATACTTTCCTGTATAAAACTAAAAACAATTTCTGTACCTCACACATAAAACCAAGCAGGAGAAAAAGTAACTAGGATTTATATTTGCATGGATTCTTCCCTCCCTCCCTCCCTCTCTCCTCTCCTCTCCTCTCCTCTCCTCTCCTCTCCTCTCCTCTCCTCTCCTCTCCTCTCCTCTCCTCTCCTCTCCTCTCCTCTCCTCTCCTCTCCTCTCCTCTCCTCTCCTCTCCTCTCCTCTCCTCTCCTCTCCTCTCCTCTCCTCTCCTTTCCTCTCCTCTCCTCTCCTCTCCTTTTGTCCTCCCTCCCTTCCCTCCTTTCTTGTCTTGCCTTACCTTGCTTTGCTTTGCCTTGCCTTGTCTTGCCAGCTTCCTTCCTTCTATATTTCTTCCTTCTTCCTGCCTGCCTGTCTTATCCTATTTGATAAATAATCTAAGATGTGCTATTATTTTAAAATTTCCAGAGGGACAAATGATCTTAGGTACTCAATGATTTGATGCCCAGAAGTCGTGACTTCCAGGACAAGGGCACTTGGATATTTTTAAAAGTAAAACCTCTTTAAAGTCTTGCAAAAAAAGCAGATAAATTCACTAAGCTTTTTTTTTTTTGGTAGTTTCAAGGATAGAGTATGTTTTAATTTTAGGATCTGTTTTTGTTTTGCAGTATGTTATAGGATTTTTTAAAGGTTAATTTTGCACCTTGGTTAGTACATTTGGTTCTGGTGTTTTTTTTTAAATACTGGATTCTGACTAATCACTTATGACAAGACTGCAAGACAACAGTTTGCCTGCAGAAAGAGGGATGCATAGCAGCACCATTCCAGGAGCAAATAGAGAAAGGAATTATGACTTTTATAAACATAATTTCCTCTCTTCCTTGCCCCTGGATCTAGGGGGGGCACAAACTCCTGCTGCTCTGTGCCACCAGCCAACTGTCAGGTCAGCTCATCTCAGTTGGCCAATGTGTCAAGGGAATGAAGCCAGAGCCCTATGTGGCCTTGAGCACTAGCTGCCAATGCCCCATCGGGATGGAGACCTGAGCAGGCTGCTATCAATGCTTTCCAGCTTTTGCCATGACCAGCAGTTCCACTAGCCCATGCCAGGAAGCAAACCTTCCAGTCTCCCTTATTTTCCTGCACACTGGGGATAAGAGTGTTTGACAGTATTATTTGGTAACTATGCCACTGAAACCAGTATTGAGGTTGCAATTTGGTAGGCAAAAAATACAAAGCAATCATCTTCAACCCTATTATCCAGTTTTAGCTCTGCTAGACACATCAGGCAAAGAATCTGATCTAGTAATGTCTTTGAGCAGTTGTACTTATATTGTAGGTTTGAACCTCACTGGATCCTTCTCTCCATCAGAAAATGAAAGAGAGCTTCATACAAGTAAATGGATTGTGCTGCATTTACAGACATGTCAAGCTTTGAAAACTTCATGCTCTGGACTGCCTTGCATTGCTGCTAATTGGTATGTTTTTCTTTAAAAAGAGAAAATTCTAACCTTTTACTTGACATATATGTGGGCAAAATGCCACACAACATTTTGAAAGCTTATCTATAGTCTGCTGTTTACAAGTCTTGTTTATGTTGGAGCTCACATAAGAGCACTCAAAAGAAAAGAGTTAGCAGGAACACAACTGAATGGTTAACTTCAAATAGATGTGTAAACTAGCAAAGGAAGGGTTTTACCCACATAAAGTCTAAAGATCCTCCTCCCTTTTGAAATATTACCAAAGAAATGTGACACTTGACTCTGTAGATTTTTATTATTATTATTATTATTACTTATCCCTAGATGTGTCCCTGGACTTTTGGGGTACAGAGTAAAAACAGTTTCATTACCTTGTTGGTATTTTTTTTTTTCCCTCTAATCTTATGAAATTGCTGCAAGGAGAGAGTAAATGGGATTCAGTTTCTCCATGAGATTTAACAACAGAATTGTTTACAGTGTTGCAATCAGTTATGTTTAAAGTAGAGCTGCTAACTGTATAACTGAATAAGGGAATACTTTGGAAACAAAAGGGTTGCATAACAGGCAAATTTAGCTTACAGAATCTTCAGTGTGCAATGTGTGAGAAATTTCATAAGCCTTTGGCTACAACAAAATTGTAATTTTGTTGGTTGGTGCAAAATGCTAACTTACAAAAAAATAAAAATAAAATGACAAAAAACATGGAAATAACTCACAGTCAAAAAGCTTTATTTATTTATTTATTTATTTATTTATTTATTTATTTATTTATGGTAGGAACTTTATATCCTTCAAATTTATATATAGAGGGAAATTATTTTGTGCTTATACTTCATGTTTATTCTCTTCAGGAAACTAAGTACTGTACTAAGAAACCAGAAGTTTTAATAACTATGGTATCTTCATTCCACCTGGGTAGTGAAATAAGAATACTAGCAGAGGTGAATTTCTTTGGCTCAGCACTGCATAGTATTTTACATCAGAATTATTTCAGTTTTCCCCAGTTCTCTGCTTCCTGTCACATCTTGCAGGTGGCAACACCGTCTCTGAATTTCCATAAAGACATTGGTTCTTGCCTTCACAAGCAAACTGTTGGCCTGTCTGACTGATGCAACAGCCTTCAAACTCTTAGCAGTGCTCTCAGAGGAGAAAACTCTACAACTCCTTGGCTACTGCCAGCAAACACTACTGAAAAAGAGTGAACAATAAAGACCTAACCATTGCATAAGAAGCAACACTCTGAGGTTTAAAATATGGGAAGCTGTTTTGAATAGGTGACCCAAATCTCCTGCAGTTTGAAGGTGTGAAATGTGGGAAGCCTGTGATGTTCCAGTTAAGAAACTTACTGGTTCTGCAGTGCCAGCCAGATTCCTCTTGACTCAGCAACAGTATCAGTCTGCTTTCAGTAATATCCTAACATAGAAGGCACAGCTATTTTCTTCTTAAAAGGAGGTGCAGTGACACTCAATACTGAGATTTCAGTGAATTTTGAATTATTACCTATTTTATCAGTGGCTTTAGGGACATACCTGCATAAGAAACATGACAAATACCCAGCAGCTCCCTCACACTCCATGTGGAAAGTAATCTTGTTTGTTTAGGGACTTGAGGGGTTTGTTTTTGTTTTAAAATGAAGAGAAGGGAAAAAAGACTATTTCCACATTATGTTCGCATAACATAACTTTGAAGTCTACTGGGTAGAGTGTGTACTTCACTCCTAAGTTTCAGTGGAGTCTCAGAGTACCACAATCACACTGTATTAATACCTAAGCCTACACAAAAATACAAGTTTCAGCATCATGTCTGCTCATCCTGAGGTTATTCTCTGAGATTGCTCTTTCTCTTCAAGGCAAATCACAGTGCCTTTGAATGTTAGTATACACAGAAACAGTATTCTAATCGACTATTGCACTACTGCCATGTGTTTCCCCACCTTCAAATTGTGTGTTAGCATGGTTAGATAACTCCACTTAGCTGTGAGCTACTCGCTTTGGCTGAGAGAAGTGATTTGTTTCATCTGCACAATGCATGCAAGTTACCCAGATCTTTGAGGTGGTTTTGCTTCTACCTCTTCCTCAAAGTGAGTGCTACCAGCACTCCCAGAGGGATTTTAAACCTCAGAGACCAGATTTCAAAATAAAGTTTCATGAAATATCCCAAGGTGAGGTAGAATAAAAATGCATAAAAATATATCTCCTAGCTCATATTGTTGTGACAGGGTGTATGGTCACCATATAGCAGCTCTGCAGTCCCCTCCTGCAGGAGAACATTTTCTTTCCTGCCTCCCTGACACGTCAATACTAGTTCTGTTCCATGCGTTTCTCAGCACTTTCTGGAGTTTCTGCTTGCTTTTGTCTTTTCTTTATATGTCCTTCTTCTCCTTTTTATCCTGTGCTTCCTTAAGTTTCTTCTGTTTTGTGTTCTCAGAAGACACAACCTGTCCCCTTCCCTGAGTGCAGCCTAGCCCAGAGGAGAAGGGAACAAGAAAACAAATATCCTCCCTGTCCTGCCACATAGTGTTTACAGGACATAGGAAATACTGGCCTGCAATAACTGCAGACAAACTAAACATCTACTACACCGAGTATCAATTAAATTCTAATGACATTTTAAAATTTCTTAACACATAGTTAAACCTTTGCAGTATTGAAGAGTGTATGTGGTCTAATCTCAAGCAGACTTGTCACAAATTATTGACAAAACAGGCTTTCATCTGTGAAGGACTTAGTTCTTCAATGAAAATGAAATACGTCGCTGGTTTCTACAGGTCTTAATGAAAACTACCATGAACACAAAAAATGTCAGTTTTAAAGGAGTACATAAAAAGTTTGTTTCAGAAAAGCTGGTAAATGCTTCAGAGCACATCCTTTAATTCAAAATGAACATATTTTCTAATATGTACTGCAAACTCTGCTGTTTGTTTTTACACAGTGCATTCCTAACTTGCTAGCAGAATCTGTGCATGTATCACAACATACCTAGTCATATAACATGATCATTTTTACCATGTCATATTGCACCCTCCAGAACTAGGATCATTTTATAAGAGAATGTTTAATATGTTCTACAACTTTTACTTATATTTAATATTCTAGTTGTTGTTGGTTTGTTATTCTTAAGGAGGTTATCTAAGTAAACAAACAGCCCACTTGACCATTACTTGAGTGTCTATCTTTCTCTATCATTATTCTTAGTAATTTCATAGTGTACAAGCCAATTTCAATGACATTTGCAAGAGGGACAGAAATTTCAAAGGTGATTATAGTTTAAAATTTCATTGAAGTTGATGGGTATGAATGGGAGAGGAAAGGATACCTTACATGAGAAAAGGAAAAGCACCCACTGCTCTTTTCCAGGCACTTTCAGCCTCTCACATCTGCAGGGTAATGGATGACACAGGGGGAAGCTGATACTAGCGGCAGTGGGAAAATTAAAACACATACTTGTAGGAAACAAGTTTCCATTAGTTCGATTGCTCTTGAAGAGATTGTTTTATTCTTCTGAATTATTAAGAAAACATCTACTTAGTCTGGTTGAAACACAATTTTCTGTGTCCTGTTTTCACTGTAATAATAAATAAATAAATAAATAAATAAATAAATAAATTGATGTTTCTGTATTCTGTAATAAACAGTCATTAGACAACATGCCTGAAAGGAGGCAAGAGAATCCAAGCTTTAAGCCACTTATCTTTGGCCTAACAAGTCATCCTTTCTCTAAGCCTAATGGATCTTTTTTTTTCTCTCTCTCTCTCTCTTTTTTTTTTTTCCTCCTCAGAATGACACAGGTAGAACTGTAAATGAATTACATCCCTGCTAGATGGAAGAAGTGAGTCTTAATCGCTTCAGCAACAATCTCACATTTATCTCCTACTTGCTCTTTCCCTTTCCCTCAAATATTTTTAATAGCCCAGTGCTCCACTTCAGCATCCTTTTTTAATTTCCCCCACTTCTTGGCTCCTGCTCTTTATTAGTCCACTAACACCATCTACTCAAATACTTACCTTCTCCTGCCATTATCTACTGTACTGTCACTTCTTGTTGCTTTTTCCAGTAACTATTCTCCCTTCCAAATCCTGCTGTTTAAATTGACGTAAAACTACTTCCATGCAGAGCCACAAAAGTCATTTAATCTATTGTTCCATTGGTACTTTGAAACAATACTAAAAAATGGAAGAAATGTCCTTTTAATCTATGTAAGTTGTACTACTTCATCATTATGGGATGAATCAAATCAGATGAAAGATTTCTATTGATTTCATTCAGTTTCTCGATAGTAGTTCTCTTGTATTTCTCTAGATGCCACATAATTTCTATTTTTTATTGTCATTTCAACTAATTTTCCCTCATACTAAAAGTAAAGCTTGCCATGCTGTAATTCCTTGATCACCCTTTTAGTCTTTGTTGACAATAAACAGATTTTACACCTTTTAATCCTCACACATAGTAACTGATCTTAATGACAGCATATTTTTAACAGTTCATTTTCTTCATTTTTAGATTCTGTAAGAACTCTTGATGACTACCATTTAGTTAGATACTTTCTGCTCTTTGAGAATCTCTGTGGTGACACCTCTATACACACCTACATCTCATATTTGTTACTAAAAAGAAAGCAGACTTGAGGAAATGCCTCATTCGTTATGATTACTGTAGTACAGACATTTAATTTCTCTTCCGTACCTCCTCTTCTGTATAGCTGGTAAACTAGTAGATCCACAAGTTTTGTCTCATGGCTTCCTCGTTTTGATAAAGCATACATTTGTATTTGAGCAGGTATTTTTATTCTCCAATAGAGGTACTTGTTCCTTGAATTCCTTCCCTGTCCTTTCTAAATTTCCTTCTTTCTATTGCTTTCAAGGTGATTGGATTTGGGCTTTCCCAATGATACATTTTAGGCTCAAACAACTTAAATACTGAACCTTGACATTTAGCTATATTGATCTGCTCCTCGTCTTCTTATTTTCTTTTATTTGTTTAGGGATGTTTGTTTTTTGTCTGTGCTTAAGTATCGGCTGTACTGAAATAAAAGATTTTCATTTGAAAACTTTTGATTGAGCATATATTTTATAACGAATACTCCCCTCAAAATTTTGAATATAGTGGTATTATGCTCATGATTAATCAGCGCCTTTTAAAAATTTAGTTTTGAGTTAAGCTCTATCACTACCCATTACTTAGGCTGAAGTCAGACTACAGCTTCCAATGAACAGACATTCCAAGTGTCCAAAATTAGATTTCCAAAGCATTATTTGATTCCTCCACATACAGATCATTGCTAGGGTTGTTATATTGGACTCTGCTCCTTTGCTGAGCTTCTCAGGCATACAGCATTTAATGGTGTTTTTTGTTCATTAGTTTTGGACTGCCCTGATAATGTAGTTCTTGTATATGTTTATTGCTATAGTATTTAGGATTTGAGTTTTGTCTGTGCCATTCTACATTACAGCTTTCTCATAAATCTGTTAATAAACATCTTTAAATGTAGTTCTTATTTTGTTTCCTTTTTTCAGTACAAATTCAGTACACAGTGACATGACACACAGCACATAGGTATGATTGGCACTCATTGGCATTAACTTCACACATCTTATTTCTATCTTTCCTATGTGAAAAAATACAGCAATTTCCTGATGAGTGTATAGAAAATTATGATGCAAGTCTTAGCTATCAAATATGTAGTGTGCTCTACAAATTTGACACAAAAAAAAGCATTTTAGATATACTGTAAAATCACTGAACAAATAAAATATTCATTACTTGGACAGGTGGATTAAAATCAATAAATGCCATTTTGTTGTAATAAACTGTCTGATGTAACAAACATCAACCTAGCAAAGGCATGCATTCATATGCAGGAACAATTTTTTTTACCGGGCTTTTTTTATTTAGGCACCTAAGCCACTAGTGGGATTAGGAGCCACAGTTCTTAAAGATGCCAAGCTGAGATCGTTTCCAAGGAATCACTTGAAATTGCTAATAATCAGACCTGAAAATGAGTATTAAAAAATAGGTCTACTGAAGGTAGTACTGAATGCCAGAGTGAACTGCAGGGCTAAGGGACAAGAACTTTGCTTATGATCATCACCTGACAGGCAGTCAGAGTTTTGAGGATCTAGTGCTTGTGATTCACATTTTATTTTTCCTCTACATATGCTATGCATGTCGCTGGTATCAATGGCATGTTACAAGCCGCAAGACGTTTGATGAAAAAAAGGCAAAATTTACAAGCAAAGAACACAGGTTGTTGGATAACTTGGATAACGGATTATACAGTTTTCCCTTTAACTGATAGTCCTGAGTACTTGTTTTACAAACTGCAAAGTGCCCTCAAATGTACTGACTTCATTGTGGAGTCGGAGTATTTACTGTACAATGCTGAGTCATGTAAAAGGAAAGGCAGTCAGTGGGCTGGTGAGAAAAGTGATGGAGACACGAGCATGCTCCCGAAGAAAAGACTTACTTTTTTTTTTCTTTTTTTTTTTTTTTTTTAATTTAACATCAGTAAACCAAATGATACACTGCCCTACACCTGTTACACAGTATATGCCGCTGTAATAGTAAAATGACTGTTTCACCCTGCTGGTGCTCTACCGGCTCCCTCCGAGCTCCCGCACAGGTGCACATGCAGGCCACACACACATACCCCAGATGCAGCAGTGTCCCTAGCACGCTAGAGGGAGCCAATACATAATTACAATGACCTTTTTTTTTTTTTTTTTTTTTTTTTTTTTTTTTTTTTTTTTTTTTTTTTTCCCCCCCCCCTCCAGTTAGCAGAACTTGCACAGGAGATGTCTGGACATCCTAAGACAACCTGCGGGCTGGGTGTGTAAGGGACAAGGAAAGGAGAGCACAGGGCTTAAGCTGCGGTGATATAAGGTCTCCTGGCAGCCCAGGGTCTGGTTCTGCTGTTAGCTACGTTTCCAAAGCCCTCCTGCTTTTATGGGTGACTTTTCCAAATAAGTGACTTGGCCGAGTACGCCGATTTCCATCAGCCAATCTGAAGCCTTCCTTCGGAAAGCAAAGCATGTTGTAAACATTTCCCTTATTTCGTCTGTCTGTCGCTCTCACACTGAAAGTTGGCACGTCTGAGAGCAGTGATTTTACGCTGCCGCTAACGTATGTATGGTTTATTTATACACTGCATTTTAACAGAGCGTTGGTTTTATGATGGCTACGAGACGAGTCGTTCTGTAGGGCATCCTGTCCGTGCCCGAGCTACAGAGACGTCTCCAGGACGGGAGATGGGTCCAGAAAGAGCACTTATTGCATTGATGCATTAGCAAGACTTTCTCCAAGTCGGATGATGTTTATAGGCACCGAAAGGGCTGGAGGCTATTCTACTGAGTAAGGCAACAGAGCAGCTTCTTTAAACCGAACCTTATAAAAGCTGCTCTGAAAATAATTGCCGGGAGCGCCTTCTAATTGCTCCGGAGTTGATTTTCCCCCTCGTTATTTTTTTAACCTTAAATGATTCATGCTACTTACACGCTCGTCACTCACAGCTCACAAATGGCAGCTTCCTCCCGGCACTCCGGCAATCCGAGCTCTCACCTTGCCAGCCTCAGTCCTCCCCCCGCGCCCGATAACCTCCCTCCGTGCCGCGCCGGACCGTGCCGTGCGGGGGGCGCGCAGTGCGCTGTGCCGCTCCGGGGGGGGAGGGCGCTGCGGCCGCTCGCCCTGCACCGCACCGCACCGGGGGCCGCCCCCAGCGCTCCGCAGCGCTGCCCCCGTGCTCCTTCCCTTCGGGGGAGGGGGAGGGGGGGGGGAGAACCCGATCGGGGCGGCTCCTGCAGGTCTGGTGGGGGGGGGGGGGAGGGCGGGCTCCCCCCATCCACCCCATCCTCCTTGCAACCCAGGGCGGAGTAGTCCCCGGGGTGCCGGAGGGGGAGTCGGGTGCTCCTTCGCAGTGCTTTGAAGGAGGAGCGCGCCCTTCGCGTCTCCTCATTTTCTCCGCCCGTCATCACGGAAGACTTGTTATAACGTATTAAAATAAATAAAATAATAGTAAAGGAAAAAAAAAAAAGGCATTAAGGAAGGAAAGCCGCGCGAGGGGGAAGGGGGGTGGGCAGAGGAAGCATTAGGGAAGCTGCGCTGCGCGGGTTCGAGGCCCCACATCCCGAGCACCGCGCACGTTGCGCGTCTCCCAGCGAAGCGATCTAATCAATGACACCCAGCTCCCGCCGCTGCCCCGCCCCCCGCCCTCCCGCCGCTTCCCATTGGCCGAGAGGCGTCGGGGCCGGTCGCCACCGCCGCCACCGATTGGCTGACGGGAAATCCGTATCAATGTTTAAGCCGCGGCGTGAGGTGAATAGAGGCAGTCGGCGAGCGGCGCTGGGAGAGCGCGGTGAGGCGGCCCCGCGAGTGCTGCAGTGAGGGAGGCGAGGCAGAGAGGAACAGGGAGGAGGGAAAGAGGAAAAAAAAAAAGAAAAGGAGGAAAAAAAAAAAAAAAAGCGGGGGGGGGGAGTGAGAGGCAGAGAGCGGCTCCAACTGTTGAATTTTCACTGCGTCTCCACTTCCCTGCGGGCGGCTGGTGCCATGGATCTGGTTTATCGGGAGTCGGCGTTCCTTTTGCGTGCTGTCTGGCTAAGGCTGGCGACCGTCTGTTTGCGAGGGGCCACCCACCAATGAGGCAAAGAAGAAATTGTGTTTTCGCTTTGGCTTTTGCCAGCCTCTCCACCACAGGTTGCAGCATTAACTCTGTACTTTGGGTCCGGACTCAAATAAAGGAGAAAAAGCAGTGCAGGACTGAGACTCGGAACTAGAGCTGTGTGTTGGGAACCTATGTTGCTTGGGGTGTTTTCTTCTTTTTTATTTATTTTTTCTCTTTTTTTTTCCTTTAATCTGAAAGAGCTCTGATTATTGCACACATAACACTGAGGAAAGGTGGTTTAAAAACACTCAGCAAAGCAGGAGACAGATGCGCTTCTGTGCCAGTGCGTGGATAACAGCCTTGTTTTCCTGATCCTCAGTCTCCCGGAGAAAGAGGTATAGTAAAAGTGTAGCTGGATCCGACACCCCCCCCCCCCCCCCCCCCCGCCTCATTCTTTTCTTTTTTCTTCTCTCCCTCCTCTCCCCCCCCCCCTTCCAAAACATACATCTGATTATTATATATATATATATATATTTTTTTTTCCTGTCTATAGAGTGAGTCAGAGAAGCGTTAGGGAGAAGCTGCAACTAATGTCTGTGAAGGGAGGAACATGAGGAGATAGTGAATGTGATTTGTTCCGCTGGATCTGACTCATCCAGCAGCCTGGAACACCTGCACTTGGGGTCTGCCATTCATTTATTTCTGGTTGTTGAAAGAACCTGAAACAAAATAGAGCTGCTCTTCCCCAGTATTTACTGGGAAAGGTAAATCAGACATCTGGCGCTGCCGCTGCTCTCCTTACTATTACCGAGATGCCTGGAGAGACTGCAAGAGCCTGAAGGGGCTGCAAAAATGCATCACACCCGCCACGGATCTGCATAGGTTTAATATAGGTGAATCAGGCGATTAAAAGACCTGCCACTTTATTAACCACTGGGATTGCTTTTCTCTTCCTCTCCCCTCCCCTGGATGAAGCGGACTAGGCGGCAGTGTCACTGGGAGGAGATGCTGTATAGAAAGAAAAGAGAGGCACTTGACAGCGCAGCCCTGTGAATACAGAGACTGTTTTCCTTTTAGAAGGAGACTAAGAGAGGGGGAGAGAGAGAGAGAGTGTGTGTGTGGTGCTTTTTTCCTTTCCCTCTCCCCCACCCCCCTGTCCTTTCCTTTCTCTCGCGCTCTTGTTTAATCTATGCGTCCAGCCATGGGTTGCCTGTTGATTTCCTCTCGACTGGAGAGAAAAGCAAACTGGGATTAAACTGCAGCGAGAAAAGTGCAGCTCCTCAGACACGCATCTGCACACACGCATAGACGCACAGAGAAAGGATGTGGTGGCGGCTGCTGCTGGCCTGTCTTAAAGAAACCCGAGCGTGCATCTGATTAGCACTGCCCGCGATTGCTCTTAAAAGATATGTTTGCTGCTAATAGTGATGATGAGCTGGTAGGTTTCTTGATTTTCATTTTTTTTTTTTTTTTCCCCTACCCTGGCAGGCGAGTGGAAGGCTGATAGTAGAGGGAAAGAAAAGGAACTGTGAATCCGGACACTAGTTTGTTGCGGTTTTTTTTATTATTATTATTTGTTTGTTTGTTTTGTTTTAATTTATTTGTTTTGTCCTTTGCTCTGCCATTCTCATACCCTCGCCTTTTGATTCGGGAAGGAAAGAGTGAGGGTGTAGGAACCAGAGTAGGAAATACCAATGGCAGCGAGATCCAGCTTTCCGCCGCAAGCAATGCGAGATTAGATCTCTAAATGCAGCAAAACACTCCCTGAAAGCCAACAGCCCCGCGGTGCAATCAGACATTTCACTGCCTCTCACTGCACACAAAGAGGGCTCCTCCAACAAGCTAAGACTTTTTTTCCCTTCTGTCTCTCTCCCATCCCTCTGCTCCATCAATCGCATCGCAAGTGATGAGTAGCAAATAAGATTTTTCTCCCCCTGCTTACAGACCTGTGCCACCACCCCCTTTTGCCATGTATATATGAATACATATATTAAAAAAAAAATCTTTTTGATCATTTTTTTAGAAAAACAACCACCACTGCTGATTTTTTATGATTATTATTTTTATTATCCTTTGTACATCTGCGGGCATTCAAGGATCGGGAACGCTTCGTCCGCCTGGAGGAGAAGATCTTTTGCAAATTTTCTCATTTTTTTGCAATCCTCCCACTGCCCAAGTTGGACGGCCGAAGTAACTGTGAGGGGACAGCAATCACGGCGAGCGCTTCCTGAGACGCTGCCGGAGCTGCTCCCCCCTCCCCCGCCGCCCCCCCTCCGTCTGCTGCCTCCCTCCCTCTGAGCTACATGGTCCATTTGCTGCCTCTCATCCTGTGTCTCTGCAGATGTTTTAGAGCAACAGGTTCAGGAACTTAAAATACAGGGGTGGGGAGAGAGAAAGGAAAAAAAAAAAAAAAAAAAAAAAAAAGCCGACGGAGGAGGAGGAAGAACAAAGCTAGCGCAGGAGGCAGAGAACACGGGGACGACCCTGGTTGCCGCTGCAGCTGCTGCCCCCCCCCCCACCCCTGCTCGGGGATGTACCTTTCCATTTGTTGCTTCTTTCTCTGCTGGGCTCCTGCCCTGACACTGAAGAACCTGAATTACTCAGTGCCAGAGGAGCAGGGAGCGGGCACAGTCATCGGGAACATTGGCCGCGATGCGCGGCTGGCGGCGGGGGCAGCAGGTGGTGGGCTGCTGCCTGCTGAGCGCAGTGGCCCTGGCCGAGGCCCCAAGTCCACCTTCCGGGTGCTGGAGAACTCAGCCCCTCACCTCCTGGATGTGGACGGGGAGAGTGGGCTGCTCTACACCAAGCAACGCATCGACCGTGAGGCACTGTGCCGGCGCAGCACCAAGTGTCAACTGTCCCTCGAGGTGTTCGCAAATGACCAGGAGATCTGCATGATCAAGGTGGAGATCCAGGACCTGAACGACAATGCACCAACATTCCCTTCTGACCAGGTGGACATGGACATCTCAGAAAATGCTGCGCCGGGCACCCGCTTCCCCCTCACCAGTGCCCATGACCCAGATGCTGGAGACAACGGGCTGCGCACCTACCTTCTAACCCGTGACGACTACGGCCTCTTCTCTCTTGATGTGAAGTCCCGTGGTGATGGCACAAAGTTTCCCGAGTTGGTCATCCAGAAGCCATTAGATCGTGAGGAGCAGAGCCACCACACTCTGGTGCTGACAGCACTGGATGGTGGCGACCCACCACGCTCGGGCACGGTGCAGATCAATGTACGCCTCATTGACTCCAATGACAACAGCCCTGTCTTTGAGGCAGCCTCCTATGTGGTTGAACTGCCAGAGAACGCACCGCTAGGGACAGCTGTTATTGACCTCAATGCTACTGATGCTGATGAGGGCACCAACGGTGAGGTGCTCTACTCGTTCAGTGGCTATGCACCTGATCGCGTCCGTGACCTCTTTAGCATAGACCCACAGAGTGGCCTCATCCGTGTCAAGGGCAACCTGGACTATGAGGAAAGTGGTCTTATAGAGATTGATGTCCAGGCTCGAGACCTGGGGCCCAACCCCATCCCTGCTCACTGCAAGGTCACTGTCCGCCTCATTGACCGCAATGACAATGCTCCCACCATTGGCTTTGTCTCTGTTCGCCAGGGAGCACTGAGTGAGGCTGCCCCACCAGGCACCGTCATTGCCCTTGTGCGGGTCACTGACCGTGACTCGGGTAAGAATGGGCAGCTCCAGTGCCGGGTGCTAGGAGGTGGTGGTGGGCCTGGAGCTGTCCCTTTCACATTGGAGGAGAACTATGACAACTTCTACACTGTGGTCACCGACCGGCCCCTGGACCGTGAGGCACAGGATGAGTACAATGTGACCATCGTGGCACGTGACGGGGGCAACCCCCCACTCAACTCCACCAAGTCGTTCTCTGTCCGAATCCTCGATGAGAATGACAACCCACCCCGCTTCAGCAAGAATCTTTATGTATTGCAGGTGCCCGAGAACAATATCCCTGGAGAGTACTTGGGTTCTGTCTTGGCTCAAGACCCTGACCTAGGCCAAAATGGGACAGTCTCTTACTCCATTCTGCCTGGGCATGTGGGTGACGTATCCATCTACACCTATGTCTCCGTCAACCCAACCAATGGTGCTATCTATGCCCTGAGGAGCTTTAACTATGAGCAGACAAAGCACTTTGAGTTTCGCGTGCTGGCCAAGGACTCAGGTTCACCCCACCGTGAGAGCAACGCCACAGTACGCGTCACCGTGCTCGATGTCAATGACAATGCACCCCTCATTGTCCTGCCTGCCCTCATCAATGACACCGCTGAGCTGCAGGTGCCACGCAATGCTGGGGTGGGCTATCCTGTAGGCACTGTTCGTGCCCTGGACAGTGACTTTGGGGAGAGTGGGCGCCTCACCTATGAGATTGTGGAAGGCAATGAGGAGCACCTCTTTGAGATGGATCCTACTAGTGGTGAGATACGCACCTTGCACCCCTACTGGGAGGAGCTCAGCCCTGTGGCTGAACTAGTGGTAAAAGTCAGTGACCATGGCAAGCCCAGCCTCTCTGCGGTGGCCAAGCTCATTGTCAGGGCCTTGGCAGGGCCCCTACCCGAGGCTGGCGAGCCACAGGTGAATGGCGAGCAGCATCGGCGACCGCACTGGGACTTGTCGCTGCCCCTGATCGTGACCCTGAGCACTGTCTCCATCATCTTGCTGGCTGCCATGATCACTATTGCTGTGAAGTGCAAGCGAGAGAACAAGGAGATCCGCACCTATAATTGTCGCATTGCCGAGTATAGCCACCCTCAGCTGGGAGGAGGGGGAGGCAGTGGCGGGGGAGGAGGAGGCAGTGGCAGTGGAGGGGGCAAGGGCAAGAAGAAGAAGATCAGCAAGAATGACATTATGCTGGTGCCCAGTGAGGGCGAGGACAGCCGGGGCCCCCTCAATGTCATGAACGTGGTGAGCAGCCCATCCTTGGCCACCTCACCCATGTACTTTGACTACCAGACCCGCCTGCCCCTCAGCTCTCCCAGATCTGAGGTGATGTACCTGAAGCCCGCCTCCAACAACCTGACTGTACCCCAGGGACATGTGGGCTGCCACACCAGCTTCACAGGGCAAGGGAGTAACGCCAGCGAGGCTCCCCCGAGCCGGATGTCCATAATTCAGGTAGGAGACTTTTAGAATACCCTGGACCTCACTTTAGACGCTGGTTTAACTTTACGTTTTGTCTGCAGTGAAATCTGCTCTAAGGCACCACTGAAGGGACCAACCCAAGTCACTAAAGAGAGGTGGACTTAAGAGTGGAAACAGGTCACATTTGATGTGTCTGGTTCTGCTGTTACACAGGTGTTTCTTGTGTGACTCAAAAGTAAGTGCCCAGTGAAACAAATGGAGTTACAACAGTGTAAATGAGATGCGTGTGAGAGTGCAGGTAGGCGTTTAATACATTTGGGGCACTTTGGGGTAATTTCCCAGAAAATCATCAGATAGAGGTGGGCACTTCCACAGGTTTCACTTGGCTTTGGTTTGGGGATGGAGATGGGGGAGGGTGTTATCTGTAGTGACAGGACATGAGAGAAACTACCCACTGAGGACATCTATTGCAACAGTGTATTATAGCCCTCCAATCCTATATGTAAATATGTGCTTTCTTTTCAAGATGTATGTTTTTAATTTTTCTTATTTCCTTCTTTAGGATATATATACATAAATATTTATTTTTGACACAGAACAGTATCATTGGGGCCCCATTGCCTCCTCCTCTCCCCATAAGCAACCAAAACTTTTGGTTTAGTCAAGTAGAAAAAAATGTATGCGGTGACTCCCTCCTACCCCTAAATGTCAACAAAGCTCACATCCTGTCATAAAACAGCAAAACAACTAGTCAGATTTCCAGTAGCCTGAGTCAATATTGATTATTGCTTTATAGTGAAAGACTTACATGCTCTGTCTTCTACCAAAGAAATTACATTTAGAAATTACAGCTGGGCTGAATTCTGCTGTCAGTTATATCCGTACTGTCCTCTACTGACTTTTGTGAATGTGAGAAATGTCAGAATTTGGACCACAGGATATAGGGTGCTAATCAATTGACTTAATTTCTAGCAGGTAGTCCAAACTCAGAAGACATATTCTAGAGCAGTGAACTCACAGAGTGAAGGTGAGAGCAGAATTTGGCTCCAGTTGATTTAATTTAAATTATTGCTTCATGATTAATGCAGCTTAATGTTCAAATACTACAGGTATGTTCCAAAGTGATTTTTAACATTTGGATTGAAAGCAGGCTCTGGATAATGACTATTAAATATATTTAAAATGTCATATCTGTTTTGTCCTGTGATCTCCTAATATGCTGTTCTGAGTCACTGGGGAATGAGCTGAGTGTATCAGAAGTGACACAGACTCACTTTGTGTATGCAGCTGGTGGGAAAGAAGTTGCACTTTAGACACTTGATGTACCAAAAGAAAATTCATAGTACCTTTGAGTTATGCTACCGTGCAGTCTCTGAACACAGAATGTTCTAGTTGCCAGCTGCATCTAACATTTTAAACTAAATAGAAGCAGCTGTCAGTAATTGAAAAGTTAAGTAACAAAAATTCCAGTAACTGATAGCCTGTAAATTGAATATTTTTTAAAGGGGGGGAAAGAAAAAAATGAAAAAGAAAAAAAAAAAAAAGAAAAAGAAAAAAAAAGAAAAAGAAAAAAAAGAGAGAAGAAAAGAAAAAGAAAAAAGGAAAAAAAAAGAGTGAAAATAAAGGCTGTTTGTATGTTCGTACAAGGTCACTGTGAACTAATCCTCAACCCACTATTTAATTGAGTTGTGTCACAGAAACAATTTCATTTTATGCCTATCATGAATTTGTGTTGCTGTCAATTAGGTGTGCAGAGCAATACGTAAAATCTGGAATTGATTTTAACAAAAAGTGACACTTCAGGAAAGAGTTTAGGTTAGGGCGCAACCAGAGATAATTTGATTTATAATTCATGCTTTATGAGACAAATAACTTTCAATGACACATGTTTAAGTAATGTCAACTTTTTTTTACTGTAAAATGGAGTGATCAGAATGCTAAGAAAAAAAGAGATTTTTTTTAACCTATTGACAAGTGTAATAGTTACTAAGAGCCAAATAATTTTACTTTCCTACAACCATGTAATGCCTATATAAAGCAAGTAATTCATGTATTGATGCTACTGAGTAGTAAAAATTCAATTGTAGTGTAAAATCCCTATGGAAAATATGATACCTTTTTTACAGTGTTCACTGTATAATATCAGTCATGATTTATTTATTTATTTATTTTTCCTGAGGTCTACATAAAGCTAAAAGAGGAATTTCCTCCCTTAAAAAGGTGTGTTGTGGTTTCTGTAAGAGTTTTCGATATGGCGACTGTGGGAAATGCTTACCGTAACTCCACACAGCACATACAGGCATATCAAATATTTTGCTCTTGCTTTCTCTGAATATCCAATGCAGCATGGGATACTTAGATGGTCCAGCAAACAGATTAGGGAACATTCATTTTCCCCAGTGAACACCTGTTAAATGTGCTTACTAATGTATACTTTGTAGTTGTATTAACCTAACAAAACCACCATGTGAAACAGCGGTTGTTTTCAGTTCAGGAGAGGCCCAGACTTAAAGTAGTCAGAGGGGAAAATCTGATCCTTCTTCACTGTAATTTTGTATTACTTAGATACATTTTGTATTCTACATCTCTACATCTCTAGAGTAAATTTTATATAAAATTTGAATTTAGTATGTACACACTACTTTCTGTCTGGTCTTCCATTTCTGCATCATATAAAATTCAAACTGCAAGCTCACGGAGAAGTTGTAAAGGATCAGTCCTCTCTGTGGATCTAACATATCACAGGAAACACAAGAAGAGCAAATTGCACAGTTAGGAATAAAAAGTATAGCCAGTGGATAAAAAAAAGATACAGAATCCAAGCAGCTGCTTTATCATCTCCTTTCATTAGTCAATTCAAAACAGCAGTTTTCTTCGTTACTTCAGTGAGAGAAAGCCAAATGGTTGTATAAGTGTTCCCTAGCGAATATTCGCTTGAGTTTTTCCAGGTATATTGCCGAATCGTGACAATCTCACACTATATTATTTATACAAGAAACTGCTTTCCTTCACTCTCATTTTCTCAGCAAGTGAGAATGGCAAAGTTCTGTAGCAGGAGTCAGATACTATAACTTTGTTTATCTATGTATCTATATATGCTTATATACATATATATACATATACATATGTATACACATACTAAGTGTTATGTTATTACTTACAGCAATTGAGCCTAAATGTTTAAAAGCAAGTAATGTATTTATCTGAAAGATTCAAATTTTCCTTTTTTTTTTTTTTTTTTTTTTTTTTTTTTTTTTTTCCCAGTAGGGACTGTTAACATCAGTAGGCTTTATGATATCTAATGAAATTATGCTACAGGCAGCACAATTTATATCAATGTATACCTGTGGGGTAAACTGTTCCTTAGTGGCTATGGGTTTCAGACTGACCCCAGAGGACTAGAAGCAAAATACTACTGGATATATATCAGAGTGGTAATCTTCCCTCTCTTTGAGTGACTCCTGTTCTTCACTAGTCACAAGATCTAACAACTTGTGTCTTTATTCTCTACTTTGTAGCATTCAGCTATTTGTAATGATTGTGTGTGTTATTTATGTGAGTCAGAGAAGTCCTTTGTTACTATAATAATTAAATAATTTAAACATGCACACTTATAGGTACATATAAAATAAATAGACAAGGATGCTGAATACCTCTAGTATTTATTGGCATATAAGAGAATTGCAACTGCCTACGATTCCTCAAAATAGACCGTTTGTGATTTGACATGTGAGGTTGATGTGTATAAAGAACAGCGTTAATAACATACCGTGCAGTTAGAACCACTACACATTATCATGTTGTTTTTTACTTCAGCAAACACATTCTAAACATACTTGAGAAATAGTGCTTTCAACGAGTAACTCAGTGAAAAGCATTCTAATATAGACAAGAGCTATACAATTCTCATCACCACATTAAATATTCCATGCAGTCTTTCAATCACTTGGAGTCCAAACTGTTCATTTTTATTGGGGAAAAATGGGGAAAGCCAGAGAAAATTGAGTGTCTACATGGCTGACAGGCAGAATCTATTCAGTTGAGATCTTAAAGACTACTGGGCAAATTCTGTTCATCTCAGTCTGTTGAGTACATCAAGTTCATGTGCTTGTCTGACTAAGAGAAACAGTATTTTGCTGAAGAAGTTGCATTAAATACGTATATATAAAGCATACATATGTGTATATATATGTATATATATATGAAACATGTATAAACATACACATGTATGTTCATGTCTCTCACAACAAAAGGTTATGTGATGATTAGTTTGTGTTAGTTATGGGGAAGTCTTTCCCTGCATGAACAAGTAAGTTTATTTTCCTGCAGGATTCCAGCATTTAAGAATGGATTGATAGAGGGGAACAAATAGATTCCTTAAATATATAAGTTCTGGAAAAAGATTTCTCAGAGTGACAGGACAGTAGTGCAGAAAACTATCTGCTACAAAGTCTAGAGATTATTCATTATTATTCTTGTGATGCAACTTGGAGAGATTTGTATGTATATGAGGAATGAGACAGGAGTTAATAGGAGAAGTAGTGTCCACAGGTTTTACTAAACAACCCAGAGAAAAAAGAATGGCAGTGCTGCAAGCTCTCAAGCTGGGAACCCGTTCAGTTGCTGTACCAGACAGTCCTGTAGCATTTTAAGATAAAGTACAGATCGTTCTTAATACTTCAGGCACCCGATGTTTACTATGTGTCAACAGATTACTGTTAGCTCCCAGTGCAGCTTCATTGCCAGGTGCCTGGTAGTACCTAAGAAGATGCAATCTTCAGGGGAAATAAAAACATGAGCTACATTAGTACTGCCCTCTCTTTAGATATTATATTGTTTCACGCTTTACTTCGAGAAACTTCAGCTCAGAAATGTCTTGCAAAAAAAGAAGCGTGCAACTTTCTTTACAGAAGTTGCATTGTTCTCACTGGTTTAAAATTCCTGTCTAAAATCAGAGGTAGAAAGTTTGATTTCTGTATCCCGTGCTGCAAATATTATTCTCTCTCACTACAGCTAGTAGAAATTAATATTTTACACTAAGAGGACACAGGGGCAGTTCTACACATTTGCAGATTGACGATTTTGTACTCATTATGTGTTTGAACATATTCTAGGGCCATATCTAAGGATTGTCATAAAATGAAATTTCAGAACAGCCTGACTGAGATGAATTATGGTAGTTTTTACAATCTGGCAAGGGCAGATGTCTTGCAAAGTAACTCCTGTGAATGCTTGCATTGTGTAAATACAGTCTGCAATTAGTAGTATTTTGTATTCTGCAGTTCTGTAGCTTTAGGTTTTTCTTTATTTGTTAAAGTCAGTACTGAGATTAGTTGTACAAGAATTGCAGGACAGGACATTTTCTGTGTTTGGGTGAAGCATAATTCCATTTTTCCACTGTATAATGCTGTGACAAAGTACATTCATTTTGGAAGCAAGTGTAAGAACCTAGAGCAAGATGTGGTGTCCAGTCCAGTTGCTGAAATAGGCAGAGGAAGCAGAATTTGTGCCCTGTTTTGCGTTACTGCTGCCCTGGTCTTGATCTCCTTGACAATATTGTTTATAGCAACATTATTTCAAAAGGGTCATTTCTGAAATGTAGGTCCATATGAAATCTAAAGAACTTTCCAAGATGAAATGCTTTAATATGAAGCAATAAAAATACATGGAGAAAGGCAACTTAAGAGACTGAAGTAGAACACTGATCTAAGAAAGCGAGACTGCCACGATAGAAATTCTTGGTCACCAATAAATAATAATAAATAAGAATAATAATGTCTCCCTAAAAGTTGCTGTTTTATAAATTATGAGAGTAGTAGAAAGCACAGTTAAAATAAGTTATGAGACAAGTCATACGGCATCTACTGGGTCTCACCTCTCAATGGCTCTTAAAGTTGTCTGAGCTTTCCTCATCCTGGTGCTCACTCTTATTTCCTAACTTTAACTGGTAAATTTCACACGATTGTAATTACCAGTGCAACTTTCATGACTGATCCATTGATGAGTAATCTTTTAACAGCAGGTATGGCCAGGTTTCTATTATTCTTACCCACATTGAAGAGAAGGCCTGATTTTACTCAGATATCAGTCAATAGCATAATTTTGTCTTCATCAATTATTTCAGTGGATTGAAGTAAATTGTGACTAAGATTCTTACAGAGTGCAACTAAGAATAGTATGATCAGGCCTGTTATTTTTAGACTTCATTCTTTTGTGATGTTTTTTTACAGCATCTTTATAGACATTAATTGATGAGACTGGAATTTAGGAGATTTCAGCTCTATGATGTGAACTGTAACACAATCAGGTGTGCAGCTGCAAGAGGAAATCAAGTACTCCATTGAACATATTGCTGAAAATCCTTTTTTTTTCATATATTTTCATAAATTTTAGAAAAACATGCAGAATGTGACATTCTTAACATTCACCAAATATTGATATGTGGAAAATTGTAATTAGGTTAGCCTATTTGAAAATATCTCTTGCTGATAAAAAGGCATAAGTACAAACTCGCTTCTCTAAGAAGGTAAAAATATGGATGAGAAAATATGTTCTGGTCACAATATATGGCTGTAATTTATTTGGGATTTTGTTTTCGTTTTATTCTCTTCCTCCTCAAGAAGCATTAACATACAGAGTAATATTTGCATTTATGTTTTGAAAGATCTTTCTTGATCTTTCTTCATTGTTCCTGTAAAAGTAAAAATGCCTTTCCAAATTATCTGCAAATGTACGTATCCGGTCTGCTGTTTTCTTTCTGATGAAAACATACAGGATGAGTGGCAGAGGTCTTGAGACATTGCTTCAAGATTGAGGAGTGTCTTTAAATATAAAGGAATTACATTTTGCTACTAGTGTTTTCCATCAGGTAGGAATTTTCTTGTGAAAAGAACTTAAACAATAATTTGTTGACCGTAGAAGTAACACAGTTCCATTTTTATCTTTAAAAGTATCGAAGTCAAAAGGTCAGAGTAGAGCAGTTAGAACAAATTTTTACAGCAGATAGTCTGAGAGCTTTATGCTTTCAATTGTATGTCCAGTTCAGCTGTAGAGAAATGGTGAAATTAACGCTAAAGGGCTTGAGAATATAGAAAAAAAAGTAAAACTCTCAGGGGAATGCAATCTCTTACCTACATAGGAAAATAATAAATAAATAAATAAAGATACTAGGAAGAGAGTGGCAATATCATTTTGGAAAAAGTTCTTTGTGTTTCATTTATTAGGTTTTTTTAAGAGGGCAGCAAGGAGATTAGCTATTTGTTGCAGCTTTTCCTGGTACGATGGGATGTAATGGAGTATGCTGACTGCAATAAATCATGGTCTTTTGAATACAACTTTATTATTATTATTATTATTCTACCTTAGTCTTTTTTCAAAAGAAGATTTTGGATTAATTACTGTAAATCCTATGAGAAAGAAATAGATAAATTATTAAGCGTTTTAGATAAAATGCTCAGTACTACATTCAAGAACAAGTGAATTCATATGAATGTCTCTGTTAATTAGGATATTAGGCAGTGCTTTAAATAACCTCCTTGAGCAGTCATATACTTTCTTAGTCCCAAAGGCTTCTGATACAATTCCTGCTTATTAAGGTCACAAGTGAAGCATCTCTTTACTGAATTGCATCAACTACAGAGGTAACTATATAGAAAGGATATCAGTTGCTTGAAATAAGAAAATACTTCCCTGTGTCCTAAAAACTGAGGAGTTCCTCTACATGTATAGATGATGCTGAAACATTTCAGCCAATTATTAATGTTGCCTGTGCAGAAATACAGCATGAAGATCAGTTAGTATCTTACTTTTGGTGCAGTGAGGAGATGGCACCTGTTTGAACCCCCATGCTGATCTATTTTCAGTTTTGTGCCCTGTAGGCAATCTAGGCAAGTAAATGCTTCAAGTGAACAGTATATAATATTATCTGTGGAAGTTTCTACTGCCTTTGTCATTTATGCGTCAAACCAGAGTTCCTCTGGTTCATAAAATACTTTTGCCTGTAACAGAAGAGTTTCTAATTACATCCTGTTCCCTGCTGTGAGGCTGTGTGATGCAGTCTCCACTGCATGCCAAAGAAGGGAAAAGCAGAACTCTCGTTACAAGTGGTGTGGGTGGGACCTCTGATCGATGCATTGTAAGTTCTTGCAGTGATAGACATGTGAAATGAGTTTCAGGCAGTGTTTCAGACCATCTATTGATACATGTGACATGCTTGTATTTGCCTGTGCTAGTTCTAGTGACACTATGATTACTGGTATTTGCAGTCCTTGCCCTGGAACACTTCCAGGCAGTTTTATTGTATTGAAATGGCTCTTACAGTTCATTGAGCATCTAGCATAACACTGTTGAATATGATTGGCACGTTTGCATATATTTATTCAAAAAAAAAAAAAAATCAGGCAGTTAAACTGCATAATTATGGGAAAACGAATCATAACAATAAAAGACCATTTAAGTTAACAAGCTTTGTGATCAAAGGATAAATACAGGTTGGAAAAATGAAACTCTAGATGTAACTAATCTACATAAATAGGCTTTAGTTTAATTAGAGGAAAGGAATATATTAAAATAATCCAAAGGTATTAAAATCATTTTACTTCAGCACTTTTAAAACATCTACTTTTACTTTATCTCAATTTTAATATTTCTACACAATAAAAATAGCTGTGTTCAGTGCTAAGCTATTTTGACTTGTTTTTATTTCTTGATTAACAGTGTTCACAATGAGAAGAAATAAGAAATTCTAAACTGACAGAAGTAAACAAAAGTAACAAGTTTTCATTCTAGTTTGAATGCATTGTGTGTCAAAAACCCTTAAACATTTTTAATGTCTTAATTTTAATTTTTTAATGTCACAATGTTGGAGGTTTTTTTTTTTATTGATTGATTTTTAATTAAAGAAAAACATTAAAGGGAACATTTAAAGGACAATTTCTTGTTTACTGTCTTTATCAGCAGAGAGCAGCCTTTGTAGTGTTTGAAAGCTGGTGCATTAAAAATCAATTTCAAGTCTTCAAAGCTGTAAACTCTTGCTTGCTTTGTAGATATATACTATGTTTAAAATCATTGGAAGCACACTTGACAATTGAATTAAAAACAAAAGGTAAATAATGGCTTCATCAAAATTTTGAAGGATTTTAATGTATTTTTAATAATAGCTACAGGATTTTCTTACTGAGAACAGACGTGAATCACAATTTGTAGCTTTTGAAAGCATAATTTGTTCCTAAAGACAGTTGTATGCATTATTTTATTAATAGAGTTTTGTTTTAAACTTCTGTTGGTGTTACTCTGTTCATTTTAATGAATACCATGATTCAAACACAGAACATGTCAGTCACTATCTTTACTTACTATATTTCTGTCTTGTACATTGCTGATTGCTAAGCAACCACTTACAGTTAAGCTTGTTTAGCTACAATTCAGTTGTTTTTTGTTTGTTTGTTTGTTTGTTTTCTTTTTCTAAAGGTAAACACGTGAGCTAAAGATACTTAATGAAAATATTTAAAATGTATAACAATTTAAAGGTTAAAATCAAAAACAATATAAACACTAAAAATGTTGTTTTAAAAATGCCCCTCAGATTCAGAACTTGGGTTTTGTTCTTACTGATACTGAGGGACAGACTGTTTGTCAAGAAAAGCTGAAAAAACAGGATGATGTCTTTAATCAGTACATAAGTAATTTTGAGGCTTACAGACACTAACCTTCTTTTAAATTGCATTTGTACTATGTCTTTCAAGGAATGATCTTTAGAACACTTATTCAGTGAATATTTTAATTTAGGTCAATGAAACCACTGAGTTAAATGGATTGCTTACAGGAATGGAGCTGCTGATATGTGTAAGCGCATGTAGAATTAAGCTCAGAATCTCTTAGTCTGTATTAGCTCAACTGCTCCCTGTTGCTTTTTTCCCTTACTTTAAAAACGTTGCAAAGCTGCAAAAGCTGTTCATATCACTTAGCCTCAAACTGCATTCTCTAGTACTCTACTGAGATAGTCCTGATGTCTGAATATTTGATATTTTTGCTCTTTCACATAGACTTGTGTAATTTGATATGCAGATTTGAAGATCATAAAAACAATCCTGCTTTGATGATCATGAGCAAGATTATCCAGCCACAGCTGTAAAGTACCCAGTGTGTTCTTTTCTGATCTCTTCGTCATTTCAGTGGATCAAATGACAATAAGAATGTAGTGGAATTTAGAGTGCTTGGGAAATAATGAATTTAAAAGCCTTTTAAGAAATGGGAGACATGAAGCCTTGGAAGCTATTTGAATGTCTAGAGTTTATGTCAGATAATAAAAGTGCTTATATGTAGATACATAGATGTGACAGCAGCACAGATTCAAAGCAACTATTTAGCCAGATTTAAAAAAAAAAAAAAAGTTAATAATGAGATGCACATCTATTTATTCATTTATTTAACACTGTGCATTATCTGTGTTTAAGAAGATTGGGTCAATCTACACCTTTTTCTACAACATAGAAAGTATCTATGGGGGTGAAAAAAGGGGGGAAACAAAACGTTTTTTCTTTGTGTGCATAGTCTTCATTTTGTCTGTCTCTGAATGTGTTCTGCCTGTTTAAATTACCTGTAACTTCTTTTCAGACGTAACAGAATACATTATTGCAAGGGGCAGAACAGCTGGATGAATTTATTTTATTATTTATTAATTGGCCACCATATATATGATCTTCCTCAACAATACACATCCCATCATCACAATAATGTGATTGTAAAGGAAACAGTAATTCCTTCAATTGTCAAGTAGCTCATTTTGAGTAATTCCAGGTTTCAAACTGAATTCCAGAATTTTGAAGAAAGCTTTAATTTCAGTTCATTTAAAATATAAGTGCAGAAACACAAGGAGCCTCTTTTCTTCATCCCCTTCTACATCGATACTGGCAAAATAACCTTAGGAATGAGTAGATAGATTTCCAGATCTTCACTTACTTGTTAGCTTATTGTCTTTGGATGAAAGTAAAGCAAAAGAAAACTGCTGTTATTAAACAAATATAATCCTCAGGAATTTTGGCTAGTATTGGCAAAGATATTTAGATAAATTGCTTGCAGTTATGTTGAAGAGCCAGTGCAGGAGAAGAGATTACTTAAATAAAAGATTCTGTCCTAGTTTAAATTTTCAGCTATACATTTTCTATAATATTTTATAATGAAGACAATTACATAGTAATTTAGGTTAGAATTCATGCCCACTTCCCCATCTCAAAACCCAATTTGTTACTACCTGTGGCTATTTCTATTAAAAAAAGAAACATAATTACTATGAGTCTCAGCAGTCTAAGAGTAAATTTTTTGCAATTACAATACCTCCCTTGGGCAGATGTGTGGAATGGCAGATTAATTCTTGCAAGTAACTGTCTATTCCTTATACACTATTAAAGTTGTTGGTATCATTATATTGGTGATGTTTGTTTTGTAATGGTTAAAGTTATAGCAGTAATCCTATTACAAGTCTTTAGACATAGGGCTTCATACTGTAGGCCTTAGAAACTTTGCTGAAGTTTGATCCATGGCATTCTAGAAATTATGTCCTAATTCTATTCTTATGGAAGATAGTTGATTTTACTCTTGATCCTACCATATAAAAGCACGTATTTTACTCATGTCTGAGAAGATCTAAATGAAAGCAATCAACAGACCTAAATTTACTCATTATTAGAAAGTCACAGTGAAATTAGTGAAATTGCATGTGAACTGAAGCCCATCTTGTAGGACTTGCTACTGTACGTTTTTGTTTTATTCTCAACAACGCAGTAATCTGCTTATTTAAAAAGAAACATCAACAGATGACCTTTAATTATGTAAATGAGAAACTTTCCATGGAAATGATCTAATCCATCTCCTAATGAAATTTTCTACCTGAAAATAAAAGGCTTTGAGGGCTTATGTATAGAACTGTGTGTACAGGCAATGGTCTTTTAGATATCATTTCATGTGAGCATGCACTTAACTCTCATGTTGAGTTCCAGTGAAGAAGTCTATTGGCGTGACTTTTGATCCACCTGCAGGGAGCAGCACATCCAAACACATAATTGGTTCAGATGTTCAGGAAGGGCAGTGAGAACGACCTTAACAATTTTTTTTTTTTTTTTTTTTTTTTTTTTTTTTTGCCCAGTGCATGAGAGTTTATTTAGAATTTCTTGCACAACAGTTGTATTTCAATTATTTTCATATTTGGAAAGAGAATTCCTCCATACACAAACTTCTGAATACTAGCTTTAGACTTTTGTGACATAGACATTGTTTAGATAAGGTTACATGAATTCTTTTCTTTGTAAATTCATATTTAAGAGAATAAAAAATGATATACAACATACAGTTACATTCATTTGTTTTTGAAAGAATGTGCTCAAATGCTAGCTGAGCTAATTAAATATAGAGACAAATCCATAATTTAAATACTGTATTCCAACAACACCCTCAGTCAAATATTAGCATTGATATTGAGTCTCTGTCTGGTGAATCTTGTAGAAATGTCCTAGATGTTTACAAACCAACATAAGTTTATAACAGAAAGAGAATTTGTTCTGCCGTCTTTGCAGAGAACCTTTTGTCACATGGTTTATTTTAACAACAAAATCTTTCATAGTTTCAGTATGACAAGCTTTAATGAGAGGAGTAATCCAGAACATGTTCTCCCGGGTTCTTAAGAATTTACATGTCAAAGTCACACCCTAAAATACCTGTGAGTATAGAAGTTACCTGTAGAGTTCCCTGGATAATTGTTGTGTTATAGGTAAAGTGTTCCTATTGAGAAAGATAACAATCTTCTTTACTTGCTCTGTCTCCTGAATTGATATACAGAATATGAAGTCATTAAAGTAGGTTGACATTGAAGTGATAGAGATGTGGATGGTTATACAGAGCCCTGTAATCAAAAGGCCTTTTTTTTTTTTTTTTTTTTTTTTTTTTTCTGTCTACGCCTACTTGGCCATTGCTGCTATATTCATGATGTATTCAATCAAACTTTATGTTTTATGAGGTACCTCATCATAGGCACCTGAATGTTATGGCTTTAAAGTATATTTAGGGACAGAACCTCTTACTAAATTTGTGCAAGCCTAAATTATTTATCTTATGTCAAAAATAATAAATCAACTCATCACCATTTTATAGTTGAAAATCTCCTTACACAGGCATGTGAAGCTGTAAAGTTTATGATCTACTATTCTGTCATAAATTGAGCCATATTTTGGCAGCATATTTAGTAGTAGATCTTTTTTAACATTATGAGGAAATAATTATGCCAAGATATTTGTGAGAAAGTTTGGCTTTTTATACTGTCTCAAAATCACTTATAGAATAACTTGTTGATGATTTTTAATGAAATAGTTCTATGACCTAAATAAGAAAATCAACAGAAGAAACTATTGTAAGTTTCAGCATCTGCAATTTGCTTCTTAATTCCTGAGGAATTTAAGGGAATCGTTGCTTTTCTGGATTTTAGGAAAAGGAGGAGGATAAGGTTTCAGCTTGAAAGGAAAGTAAGTGATCTAGATTTATCTCTGTTCTTCTGTCCATCATCTTGGAAGAAAGCTTCAGTGGTTTTCTTTATGTACGTTTTCTGTGCAGGCAGTGTGACTTCAGAACCAGGTCCTATTTTACCTTTATTGCTAATATTTTTCACACTGGGGTGAAGAAATACAAAACTGGACTCTTCTGCCACATATAGTGTTTTCTGCCTAGCTAATCACCTTTCCTTGTTGCTGCCATTACAAATTGGTTTAAATGTCATCCATTGAGAGGACCATATGCTGGCATAAAAGAACATTACGTATAAGAATTTTTTTTTTACTTTCTATCACCATAGTAATATTCTTGCTCCTTTGAAGCTTTCTACAGTATACAACAAGCATATCTGTGGGAATGTAGCACACTATGTAAAGACTCACTTATCCTGTAATTGAACTAAGCAGACTGATGCAAGGACCACTGAAACAAAATTGAAAACATTCATTGATTTCAGTAGACCTCAGGTCATGGCTTCTGGGAGTTTTATTGTTGCTTTCAGTGGGAGTATAGGTTGAACAGAAGGTAAACGTAGTGGATAGGTGTTAACATGATCTTAACAGATTTAAAATATTTTCTCTGCTTCCCCTTACTGAACCTTATGAGTACAAAGCAATTTGTCAGTGTTAAAAAGCCATAATTTGATCTCCTTTTCCATCAGATAGTATTCCAATTTTTATAAAGCTTTTATCTGTTCAGAAAACATTTGTGATATGCTGCTCTTAAAAACAAGAAAACAGCAGTGGTAAGAACAAGACATATTCCACAACACTTATTGGCTTTATTTGTGTTCCCGCTGAGTAAGAGCTTTAAATATGTGTTAATATTAAAAATAAAAATGCCAGCAATTTATGATTGTATTTTAGAATATCTGTATGTGAAGTAAAGAAAATAAGATTGCTTTCACACAGAAAAGAGAGGGTTAAAAACACAAGGAAATAAAAATGTTTTTGACATGATAACAAATACTTTGATCTCTTTAAATTTCAAGGCAGTAGGTTTTTTTTTTTTTTTTAATGTCCATCTAATTTTAATGCGTTAACTTAGAGACTTAATATCTGACATGTAGTTTGAAGTGAAAAGTAAAAAAAAGGCTAATGATATCAAAGATAATCTCCTAAGTGTTATTCTGATTCTGTGGCATGATTTTCTTCAATAGACTGGATGTTCTGAGGAGTGCAGATTTCATTCTGGTTAGCTAACCGTGGTTGAGATTGTTATGCAGTAAACATAATATCTGTTAGGAATACTAAGGTAGACTCAATATGGTGGGAGCCATGGATAAAAGGTGCATTAAAGCGTTTCAAATTCAATCATTAGGTTTCATTGCACCCATCTGCTACCAGAAAATATAATTGGCAACTTGATTCATTGACCTTTAACTGTCATTTTGGACCATGTTTTTCTAAATCCATATTTTCAAGTTAGATCTGGAGAGTTAATTTGATAAGAGAAAGCCCAGTACATTTTAATGCAATTACTCTTTTCGTCTTTTCTATTCTTTTCTTTCTTTTCCTTTTTTTTTTTTTTTGTTTGTTTAAGTAAAAGTGTTGTTTTAAAATATAATCAGGTTTAATGGACTGTTGTATATTCTGCTAATCCAGTCAAAGTAATTATTTAATATTGAATGTGTAAAAAGCAACTGATGTTCAACTTCATTAAGGCTTCTATTAAATAGAAGTCTTGCTGAACTTCTACTGTTACTTTCGTTTGTTTGTTTGTTTTTTAATGCCTGAACTACTATCTCAAATTATTTATTTCCAGGGGTTCTCTGTTGCACTAAAATTACAGTTACAAGCTTCAATTCCATCAAGTTCATACAACACAACACAAGGACTAACTAAGCATTGACAGTTTTGAGTATTTCAGATTTTATTACTAAAACATATTTTATCTTCTTTTTTTATTTTCTTGCACAGATACTCTCATGCAGGTGGGATGGATTGCATACAACTCTTGGCACTTGTGTGTTTCTGGCACACAAGTAGACTGTTCTGTAACAGTATTACTAAGTCTAAGCAGGAAACACAACATGATAAATAAGGATTATTTCATGTTTTCTCAGTGATGGTAAACTACAGCACTATTCTGTCTTCTGAAGTTTATATTAAAGTAAAAAAGTGACTACACGTGTTTCTTCACAGTAGGATACAACTCCTCAAATATTTATATATAACAGAGACAGATGCATGCAACCTAACCTTATAATCCCATTTTACAGCTTTCCCAAATACTGGGGAGCTCAATAAACAGGAAGCCGATTATATTGGCAGTGTAACTCCATTAATAGGATTCGGATTTGCCTTCTTGACAAGCCAGTACTGTTAATATGATCCAGTATATTAAATTGACAGGAAAACTGGAGCGATAGAATGTATCTGCAGTCTAATTGACAGGGAAGCTCTTTCAGAAGGTTCTTAATGTGTTTTTTATTGACAGTGCAGCTTCAGTAAGTACATATCACTGGTGAACAGTGTAAATATATCGAATGCAACTGTACTAGTAGATTCAGGTGAAGTAGTTATTATTCTATTTTCCCATACTTCCATCTTCACTTTGATTTAGGTTGTATCAAGCTTTCGTAAGATCTTCACAAAGGCTTCTTAAAGCTCCAGTCAAACTGCATTGCTCACAGGCGTTTGACAGGTTGTGAATTATTTTAAATGAGTTCATCATTTTTAAATGAATAGGGGCAATACAGAGCAATGCAATAATGTGTCATGAATTTCATTATGTTTATTTATTGATGCTGTGATAGCAGAAGGAGAGCTATTGTACTTTCAGATAGAGCTTTTCATGTGGTGTGATATTTAGCACTTCTTCCACCTCTTCTGATCTTACACATTTTCCAAAAAATAGTTTGTATTGCAATTAGATTTTTCTAGTCCCATTTGACAACTCTGCACATTCTCTTCCCAGACTGTGGTAATTTCATTAAATGCTTATATTTCTTGGTTCTTCACTGCAAAGTAAAATGAGGCTCAGAAGTCTAAAAACTGTTGTAAGACCAACAGCAATTGGAGATTGCTGAAAAATCTTCTTAATTCCCTCTTAGAAGAAGGAAGATTTGGGTTCACTTTCCACACTTTTTCCTAGTTCTATCTTAATGACAAGTCTGCCCATAAATGTGTATCCTGTATCTCTAGCAGAGGAGTTGTCTTTATTTTATATATGAAAAACTGATCAGTCTGAACTCACTTTCTCTTATCTTACAGGTCTCTTTATCTACCAGGGCCACACAAAAACTGTCTCTCTTACAGTGACCTTTTTAGCTTCTTCAGAATTCAGGCTTGGTGCAACCATCAATGAAGTGAGAGAAATCTTCACTGGGCCCTATGTTTTCTAATCCTCACACTATATCAAATTACTATAATCTGGGCTTTGTCTTCTCTTTTGCCTTGTACATTGCAGAGTAAATTCTTGTCAAAACTTGAAAAATAATTGTTTTCAGTGAGACAGTACTACAAATACAGATTTCTGTGGTACTTTGAAAGAAATTCTCTAATGAAAAAGATTGGTAACATATATGTGTAACAACTGTAGTATGTGCTAAGAAAATTAGTACATGGATCAGGAGATATATCTGGGGAGAATCTGTATTCCTCCACTCACAGGAAAAAACAAAAGTTTCTGAGTCCTACTTTTACTTTTTTTAAAGCCCCTCTAACCATTTGACTGAGTAGCCCAGGAGCTCTCCCTCACCATTTCGCTTTTCTCACTCAAGGGAAAGAGAAAACACCAGCATCCTTCAGTAAAATGTACAGCAGACTGGTGAATGTTATGGCCTGTGCATCTGACTAGGTTTCTTTCCATGTGTTTTTCAAGAATGTCATACATGTCAGAAATTCACATAAATACACTGCTCTTAAAACACTAAAACACTTGTTTTGCAGCGTGTGAAACATCTCAAATATGTATATTCATATAAACTATGTCTCAAAAATATTTTCAAAGTGGAGAGCACATATTAGGATGAGATTTGTTAAAAAAAGTTTGCTTAATTTTGCCTTTCAGATAAAATAGAATTGTTTATTAAAAGTTTATGCTCAGTTCTTTTTATTTAACATTTTATTTTATTGTCTTGTATTTTTGATGTTGAGGTAATACCTTTTCTTAATGAAAGAAGTGAAATCGAAAACTTGTGAAATCGAAAACTGTTCTTCAGGCTAAGCAAACATACTCAGTAGATGTAAGTGGAAGACTGAGGAGTTCCTTGTGAAAAATAGTACTATATTGAACAAAAACTGTTTCTAACAAAATCAAGACAATTGTCTGCTCTTTCAAAACCTGATTTGGCAGAATATATTAATTTCTCTTGAAAAATGATTGTCATTACATAAGATATTTGTATCGTGGGGGAAGGGTGGGTACTTCTCAAGAAAAGACACAAAAAGGGTTTGAAGTAGATATTAACTAGTCATCTGATAAAGAGGAGAGATATTTCATTTCATTTTGTATTTAATATTTAATTAAAAAGAATTTAGAGTCAGCAAAGACATTTTGCTGAATTATAGTTTCAGGTATGAACATCTACATAAAATAGAGTTGTGTTGAATCATTTCTGAAAATCTGATACTTGTTCTTGTAATTCTGCGAAAAAATTATGAATATTCTAGTAGCCGAATATTCATAAAACTGATTAATGTTTTAGTTCTTTTTTACATTCTTAAATACATCTTTCCCTAATATGACTATTATTTCTGGACATAATTTGTCAAGAATACTTAAATATTGCATTTCTCCCTCTCTCCCTCTTTCTCTCTCACTTTTCCTCTTTTTTTTTTTTTTTTTTTTTTTTTTTTTTGTCCAGCATTATTCAAATGGTATGAAATACAATAAGGCTTGTTATAAATTTTCAAAATAGTGGTACAACAATTTTTTTTTTATTAAAATGAAAACAAAAGAAAACAAAAAAAAAAAAAGAAGAGAGAGAAGGAAAAGAGCTAGGAATTTCTAATTTTTAATAGACAGATTTTTGTTTGTTTGTTTTGTTGTTTTGTTGTTGTTGCTTTCGTTGTTTTGTTTGTTTTGTTTCATTTTGTTTTAATAGGAATTCTTGAAAGCAGAAGCTCATTCTTTCATCAAGCAATAGTTAATTTCCAGAAATTGGATTGATTGTTATGGGGCTGTAATTTTAATCCTGATATTCTTTTTTGAAAAAGAATATATATATATATATATATATATCCTATATATATAGTTATATGTATATATAACTATATATATGTTTATATGTATATAGTTATAGTTATTTATCCATATGTTTGCGGAGTCACTATTGAACACTTTTTTATCTGTAAAATATCAAAATAATTTCAATGAAATGTTGTGAACATGAATTTATGAAAGAAAAAAAAAATAAAGGAAGCAGGATTAATGTAAGGAATGCTAAAAATATTCCCCATAATTCATTGTGCAGGTTGATTCAAAGTGTTTCCAGAAATTTGTTTTTATTTTTTTTTCTTATGAGAATGTTTAAGGCTAATGAATCTTATCAGGACTTTGTTTTTGATATTCCCTTCTTGGCCATAATTTTTCGTTTTGTTTTCCCTGAATTAAACTTCTAGAAGGTGCAGCCAATTAATTGGTAGAACCTTAACAGTTTTATTTTAAATTTATAAAATTTAGTATTTCAAATTCACCATATATGAACAATACATACCAATAATTTTAGCTTACAAAGACACTGTTTCATCTTAATATGGAAGCATTAACAAGTGTAATAGAATGAATGGTTTTCCAGACAGTTGACAACAGCACTTGAAGGATGTTCTACGTATTCATGCAAACACTGGTCAACAAATGATTCTTCAAGGTAGACCATTAGACTGTGACAATTATATCGTCACATCTGAAGACCACATACCAGAAGTATATTTTGTACAGGTTTTATTTGCCAGCCCTTCTATTTTCTTCTTCAAAAGTAACATAATCAAGTCATAAGATACATGTTGAAAGGCAGTGGCAATAGCTTTTTTTTTTTTTTTTTTTTTTTTTTAATCATTTTTGGTGGCTTCTGCAAGGTTTGTATGAGTTCTGGTCTCTTTCAAAATGTCATTTTTATGAGTTCCATTCTTCTGGAAAAGCTGACAAGTGTGTACTCAAATCCTCAAGAACTTTTATGTAACATCACAGTAATGACAGTGTTCTTAAAACTTCAAATTTACTGTACAGTCACATATTAGGACAGATAGATATAAGAAAGCATTTTTAGGGGGCCATTGAAAGAACTCTGGAAATAATATACCTCCTCGCACTGGAAATAAATTAGTTCTAGTCTGTGAAAATAAACCTTTTCTTTAGGGGAGGTGCAATATGTTAGAGTGATATCACAGACTTTTAATTCTCCAGTGTTCATCTTGGATGTTGGACAGTTCTCACTTTTATTTTGGAGACGTTCTGTCAAGTATTTTTTTTTTTGTTTGTTTGTTTGTTTTTTTCCTCCTAAAAACTCATGACAAAGTGACCTAATTGATACTCCAGCCCTCAGTCTTCAATTTGGGTAACATATATATATATTTTTTTAATCAGGTAATTATAATTCCTTGTTATTCACTCCTGGTATGATACAACTCACTTACCATTAGCTATTATACTGAATATCTTGCTGGTCATCTAGATTATCCCCACAATTTCTGAAGGAAGTCAGCTCCAGGAGCAGAACAAACCTAAGGCTAGATGGTCGAAATGGAGTGAAACTTGTGTAGGTATCCGTATCTGTAATGTTAATAAAGGGATCTCAGTTGATTATGTCAGCTTGCAAATGTTTATCTGTAAGTGCACTGAAACCTACTGGAGGGCAAACAGAGAGACCCAATTCTAATTTCCTGGAAAGGGCTGAATACTCAAAGAACAAAGGACTTGTTTGCTGTTGTTAAATTTTTAAAGTGACACTTATTTTTTAACATTACAGCTATGCGGTGTTAAGAGGTATGATTAATGCATGAACTGAAATGTGTAATATCACTTCTATAGAAAGTGTAAAAATTTTAAGTATATGACCTCTCACTTCAACTGGAATTAAAGAATAAATAAATAGACATTCATATCTCTCCGTAATCTGTTGTGTAACAGATTACTCTAAATTTTGTAGCCTTAAAATTAAATGTTTATTTTTACATATCGTGTAGGTAAATAGTTATCCTCTACTGCCTAGATCTCAGAATGCCATGTTACAGATCATCACCAGCATGTTATCTCCGTAGTTTATAACAGGTTAAAGCTTAATGCTTTTAGAACAGAAGGAAAATAATTCAACTCAGAGTTATGCAGATGTCTATGGTTATCAAGTATTTACAGTTGTCCTTTTGCAGCTGTGAACTCACTGTAAAAAGACAATTGTTTATTTAGATGCAAAATACAATATAAAATAAATTGGTCAAATTTTGATTGATTTAAAGGCCATTTATTACCATAAATACAGAATTTCTCAGAAGCAACTCCCATTATTAAAACTGCAGCCAAGATTTTGTCATAGCTTCTATTTTAAAATTTATATTTTGACTAGTGTATGACATGTTTTTATTGCTGTGACAATGCAGAAACAAAATATTTGACCAGTTCTGACCATGATTCAGACTGTAGAGAACTGCTTAGCACCACCTTTAAGGAGCTGCTATAATTAATTCCAGGGCAAGAATCTGATTTATGTTTCTTAATCAGATAGCAGAGAATTGATGAAAATGTATTTTGTAACAGACATTTTGTATGACAACATCATAAAAAATGGAAGTGTTGATTCTAGTAGCTGCTGTGTGAGAAGGCACATTTCTTGCATTAAAAAAAAAAAAAAAAAAAAAAAAATCACGAGGTTAGTTTTCCTGGGTATCTATAACTGAGATATTAGACTTAGAAATCAGATATGAGTTCTGCAATTATATAGATTTATCTGGGTTCAGAAGTATCAGGCTCTGTGTATGTTGTACTGATTATATATATATGAAGTGGATTTGCAGCTCACAAGAGATGCTGGCTTACAAGTGGAGACAGGAAAAGAGAATAAAAGGCACAATTAAGGGTTGCTTCTGAAATATAATGTGTTACATTTAAGAGATTAAATATAAGAATGTTATGCCTCCATTTCTTCCTTTTTTTTCTTTTTTTTTTTTTTTTTTTTTTCTCTCAGTATTTCTGCTTATAACTTTAAGCATGCTAACAGTTAAGGCAAGTTTTTATTCTAATGACATTGATTATAAACAGGATCTTCTCTGCTTCTCAGTGTAAACCCCCCTAAATGAAGTAGTTAGATTTGCAAAAGTTTAACTATCTGTAGCTGAAAATGTGAGTACTTCTGAAAAGCTGACTTGGAAAAGCAGTGGCACCACACTGTATTTTGTGTGCCAAATCTTCAGAATTCTTCTTTTGTATTGCTTGCTCTTCTTGGACAGTATTTGAGAACTTGTATAAGCTCACCTGTTAATGCTTCTGAAGAACAACTATCTTTTTGTACATCAAATTTTCAAATGGTATGTAATTTTGGTATGACATAAAAAGTCATATGCAACATACTCTGCAACTTAAATTAAAAACTACTTCAAAACGTGAACACAATTTATTTATTTATTTATCTATCTATCCATTTATTTATTTATTTACCAAAAGACTTAACTACCAGTAAGAAAAATGTATGGTATAGGTATACCTCATAAATCCTGACAATTTATCTTTCCTGTTTTTCCTAAATCACACAAGATATCCATGAGTACATGTATTTCACCTATGTTTTGAGAGTGGCATGTGGTTACTTATTTTCTGTTTTGACCATCTTTGAATGCTATGTTTCAGATGTAACTTCATATTTCTTTTTCAAGGCCCAATATTCCAATAATACATAGAGTAGCAAATATTTCTAATTACCATGTGCCTACCAAAAGTAAGCAAACAAACAAAAACAGCCAAGCAACCCAAAATAATTCAGAAAAGACAAAATGCAGAGTAGCAAGGAAGAATAAATATCTAGAAGACCAGTCACTTGTGTAAGCACTCAATGTACAAGATTAAATCTCATACTGGGCCTTCCATTAATTGAGTGCTGCCTGTGCTACTGATGCTGATAAGCGAGATGCTGTTGGAAAACTCATAGCCGCTGCGAAGCATAGTGGTGTGATCCGAAGCGATGAAGAAAACAGTAGGCGCTCTGTCACTAGGTCAGCTGCAAGACAAAGTGACATGCACAAATCTGCAGTATATGGAGTTCTGTGAAAGATTCAGTCTCTCTTTCTTCCAAAGAACTTCAGCTGATGATACAAGGGGAATTCAGTTCCCTTTGGCAGGACTCCATGTTGGTCTGGATGCTGTAAATACTTCTGCTTCTACAATTACTTAGCTTATGCTGCTAAAAATATACTCATGACAGAGTTAATGAAAGTATCTTCTTTTTAAAACCACTTGTCAGCAACAATCATTTAATGTTCTTGTTTGCATGTGTGGTTCTCATTAT
Organism: Gallus gallus; assembly: GCF_016699485.2. Classification (NCBI taxonomy): domain Eukaryota; kingdom Metazoa; phylum Chordata; class Aves; order Galliformes; family Phasianidae; genus Gallus; species Gallus gallus. The sequence goes on along the minus strand of NC_052532.1, from coordinate 163,398,838 downwards.
TCAGATGTAGCTATTAATACTGATGAAAATTAAAGAGAGAAAATCCAAATATTTTCATACTTGCACTTTTCCAGTGGCATTTAAACAGAAATTAAAGAGCTAAATATTCTTTTCTTCTCCTTTTTTCTTCTTTCTTCTTTCTTTTTTCTTTTTTATTCTTTTTTTTCTTTTTTTTTCTTTTTTTTCTTTCTCTTTTCTTTTTTCTTCTTTCTCTTTTCTCTTTTCTTTTTTCTTCTTTTTTTTCTTTTTTCTTTTTTTCTTTTTTCTTCCTTCTTTTTTCCTTTTTCTCTTCTATTCTTTTCCTTTTCTTAATTTGCATGTTTTGTAGAAACATATGAAATTGTATTACAGTAGTAAGGGCTTCAGAATCCCAGTAGATGATGTAATTATGAATAAAAATTAGTATTATTGAATAATTCACTTTTGTAATACACAGAAGTAATTTTTTTCTCTCCTTTTCAATAACCATCAGTCTTAATATCTAACTAATGAAAAAACATAAACAGTGTCATCTGTCAGGTTGCTCACAGAGAATGCCACTTATTGGAGCCTCATTGTTTACTTTAGCAGGTAATTTGTGGACCGGAATCATTTAATTGTTCTGAGCACATAATTACATGCCAGCATTTTCCAATTTAATTAAAATGTACAAATCTGAAGATTAAGGGAATTTTTGAATTATTAATCATTTCTCCTCTAGGAAATCTTGTTGCTCTGCAGGAGATTTGTCCAGTGTACAACTATACGTATTTTTTTCCTTCTCTTTCACAGACAGACAATTTTCCCGCAGAGCCCAATTACATGGGCAGCAGGCAGCAGTTTGTTCAAAGGTAAGGCCTATTAAATAACTTTCTCGGCTTCCCCATTTGCATTCTTGTCAAAATTGCTTTGCCAGAGAGTACAATTCAACTTAGAACAAGTAAATACAACTCTTTCTCTCTCTCTCTCTCTCTCTTTTTTTTTTTTTTTTTTTTTTTTTTAATATGTATTTCAGTAGCTCCACGTTCAAGGATCCAGAAAGAGCCAGCTTGAGGGACAGCGGGCATGGGGACAGTGATCAGGCTGACAGTGACCAAGACACTAACAAAGGCTCCTGCTGTGACATGTCTGTTAGGGAGGCACTCAAGATGAAAACTACTTCAACTAAAAGCCAGCCACTTGAACAAGGTGAGTGAAGCCTCCAGTGCTTACAAAGCGTAAAGTTAAGCCATCATTATAAACCTATTAGTGTTGCAGTTGCAGCGTAACAGCATGGAATAGCCCTCTGATAATACTATCAGAGAAAACTGTGAATCTTTTAGCTAGCCCAGAGCAAAGACATTCAGGATCTTTCAAAACGAACATGAAATGAAACCACAAGTATCCTTTTTTTCTGTAGAACCAAAATAGATTAAAAAAAAAAAAAATTAGTACTTTTCTAAAATGATTAGAAAAATACTTTATCTCCACTGGCATTGCCTGTGATATATTATATACTGTTCTTCAGCCAAAGAGTGATTTGCAAACTCAACCCAGGCATGCCTGCAACAGATAAAAGAACAGCAGTCATTTACATTCCTCGTGTAGTTTGGATGTGAGGAAAAGAAGAGACAGTATATCAGACAACAGTAAAAACCAATCAGAAAGTGTTTTCATTTCAAGGATATATTTTTCTACCTGTAATGTTGATTTCACAATTAATAGTAGTATGAGAACTTTCAAATAATAAAATAATCTGATTTTTAGTATAATTTCACCCATACTTTAGGACGGTATCAAAGATGAATGTCTGTGAATCAGCTAAAATTACTTATAGCAGAACAATGATCACAATCTCTGCAAGCCTTCATTCTGACAAATAAGCATGTTTGTTTCTTCAAATTCTGTGTCTAATGCATTTTTTTTTTCCAGATATGCTTTATCTAATTATGAGGTCTTTTATTTCAAAAGAAACACTTAAAAAAAAAGGAAAATCTGGCAAACTGAGTACTTTAGCATTGCGTGTTTATGTGATTTTGCCTAGACTGTAAGCAGTAAGAAAGAGCACCACTGCTGGAATGTTTTGTATATTTATTTTAGGTTTGTTGTGTAAAAGATGATTCAGTCTTAGAGAAAGTTAAGAGGTGATTAAATAAGTCAGTGCAATTGAGAATCTACATTTATAATTAAGCAGAAAAAAATATAAGCTTCTTATTATTTGTTGATTAATTGGATCTAGATTTTTTTGTAGCTAGCCCAGTCTGATCTGTTATACAGTCATTTGGAATACATTTCTGGTTATGTTGGGATTGCAGTGTGACTTTTGCTATGTAGAGTATTTAGAATGCTGCAGTATAACTTATTCTGTGTATATTTGAGGGTTGACCTCAAATATGACTTTATTTTCCAAGTAATAAATGCCAGAAAGATTATTTTTTTCCTAACCTTTTGCTACAGCAGGTCTCTGCTTGTAATTAGACATTGATCTGTATAAAGATGCAGTACTAGACTTTTTTTTTTTTTTAACTGTTTGAGTGTGGATCTAATTTTCTCAGTTTTGTTTTAACAAAAAGGCTGGATTTCTACCCATCAAGTACAGCAATGAAAGCTTGAGGTTCTAAGATTCAAAAAGCTTCATTAGAAAAATAATTTACTGCTCTAAATAATTAAAAATTGAGAGCTTTTTAGAAAATCACTATATAGCCAGAGTTCAAATTTTACTGCAGACTGTGAGTATAATGTCAAGACCAATACAGCTCAAAATATAAAAACATTAGTAAGCAAGTTAAGCCAATCATTCCTATTGCATGTTTCCACTGTAACAGAAAAAGTTATCTGGAGGTTTGCATTTATCATTATATCTCTGTGAGGGCCCCATTCATCAGGAAACAACTCACAGCAGTGGCTCATATTAATTCCTCACATTCTTATTTAATGTATACTGAACTATGAATGTTAAGTACTGTTAGCCACTGTGTTGCAGCAGCAGGTGTTTATGTGATATTTTTTTACTGAGAAAAGATAAATAATTAGCATCGAGAGATAAATCACTTCCCCCCCCCCCCCCCAAAAAAAAAAAAAAAAAAATCAAATGATAATGACATCTATTTGTTCACCTCCATTTCAAGTGTTTGGTAATAAAATCGTTTGGCAAATTATGAAAACTGAATCTGCTGCATGCACCTTATGGAGCCAGAAATCATTGCAGTAACAAATGTGGTGCAGTGTGGTGTTCTCAACGAAATCAATGGTAGCTTGTCACTAAGTATTGTATGATTAGGGCTTTTAGTCCAACATAACTTCTCTCTTTTGAAAGACAATAAACAAAATGGCTTACTCTATGCATTATTCCATTCCATTCCATTCCACACTGAAAGAGAGTGAGAAATATGATGTATGTGATTCGTGTAGAAAAAAGATTGCACTTTCCTTAGAGAAAAATTGTTTTCTGGGAAAAGGAGGTGGAGATCATGATAGAAGCAATTTTCTATGGTGGCACCTGAAGCAGTATCAGAAGTTGTGTTTCTGTCAGGTCTGTCATCTTTCTAGGTTGTGCTGAAGGGTAGGAATTTACTGTTTTGTAGCAATGTTTCAGACATGATTATTGCTGTTTAAAGATTCTGAAGTAATTTAACTTCTAGAAAGAAAGGGGTAAAATGAAGACCTTTAAAATACATTGAGACAATAAGTCATGTTAAAACAAGCATGTCTCCTTTCAAGTATTTTTTTTTTTTCTTTTCTGTAAATTCCAAGCCATTTTCTGCTTAACAGCATCTGTCTGTCTTTGGTCAGACCAGATGCTCTACTTATTCTCTACTTACACTTATTCAGCTGTCCTACAAAGGAGCTTGTTCCATGTGACTGCTACTTTTTCAGTGGAATGATTTTAGACACTTCTGTCTTGCTTACCTTTAATTTTCCCCATTTTGTTTCTGAGACCTTAAACCCCTTCACAGGTTCAGACAGTTTAAGGTCATCCTACTTACAAATCTTACAAGAATTAACAGTTTTAAATAGGTTTGCCAAGTTACATAAAAATTCCTGTTTGTTCCACCTGGAGTAGCATGTGTTATTCACATTTTATGTTTAGAATAGAATAATCTTTTTATTTGCTGTGGTCTATGTGGTCTAAAAACTATGATCAGTGTTTCTTGAAATGGCATACAAAGATGAAAACGATATTATAATTCATAAATGATATCTACAACAAAAACACGTGCATTCTAAACTTTCTTTGTAAGTCCTGAGAATGTTTATCTTATAATCTGTAAAACAGTGTAGAGATAGGGATGTTTTTTTTTTCTACTTGCTTATAAGTCATTGCTTTCTTAGATTTTCCTGTGCTTTTCTGATTTAATATATCTCTGGCAGATGATGATGATTATTATTATTGTTAGGTGGGTTTTCATTCACTGTATCACTCACTGTGCAACAGAAATCTTGCTTTCAAAATGCTTGCCATTCACACTTGTATCCCATAGAGGGAGCATTTTTGCATGTGCTTTTGCCTAGTTAATGGTAGCACGGATCCTAAGAATAAAGGAAAACCGGAGGTACATCCACAAAGAAAGAGTGAAAGAAAACTTTGGCACTGGCATCAGAGACTCCTCTAAGATCAGTTTACCAAGTTTTTGTGTAGAACAGCACATTTTTAATCTAAGATATATGTAACTAGGATAAAAGTCAATCTTCAGCAATTAAAAAAAAAAAAAAAGAGAGAGAGAGAGAGATTAATATCACACGAAAACGCAACACTTTCTTCATAATCACAACAAAATACCCATGGAACAAAGCTGACACAAACTTGCATGCAACTGTCTCAAGAATAAAGACTGTGTCGGATATTTTGAATCTCTATGAAAACCATTAACTCTAGTTTTAGTGGTCTTCCCTGGAGACGTTCAAGACTTACCTGTTCAGCCTGGTCTAGGGAGCCTGCTTTGGCAGAGGGGTTGGACTCTATGATCTTAGAGGTCCTTTCCAGCCCCTAAAGTTCTGTGATTCTGTAATTCTGTGATTGGTCCACTGAACATGTTCATGGAACAACACTGTAGTAATTCATTCATTTTTATTCTCAATTTTTAAAAAGAAAGATCCCTGAAATTGATTATTCTACGTTATCTCTCTGCAGCAGAGTAGATATTATCAGATTTTTTTACAAATGACTTTTCTGAACTTTCCAATGATTTTCTTTTATCAGCTCAATATCCACTCTCATGCATGTAACACATTCATTATTACATCTAAACTGACAGAACTTCCTTCCTAATTTTCTACTGTGAATACTTTGGTCAAGAGAATAGTACTTCTGAATTTAAGAGAATTTGTAGCATTATCACTGGCCTCATCCTTCTTGTGATGCCCATGTTACACACTGAAGCTTCCGTTAGTAGCTATCAATATCTAGCTTTTAGATTAATATTTTGCACTTCTAATTATAGGTGTACTATGAAAAATGTCAAATATTCATAGTGCCTTAAATTCGGCAATTTAAATCTGATCTAGGTAATGTGTTTGCAAGAGTTTCTTAGATAGACTCAGCTTGGCTATGTAAATATTCTGTAATGCATCATTTTGAGAAAGTAGAAAAATATTCCCCCTTTAAATCTAAGTTAATGATCTCACCAGAGGAATATGAGTCAGTCACCTTTGCTATGCAGATGGCTGTCATAACCTTCCTCATGTTAATATTCAGTGATCTATGGCATATTTGTTGAGGAAATTATTGTGAAAAAATTGAGCAAATACTTCTGAAAAATAAAGACAAAGCCTTTTTTCTCCCTCTGCTGCTTTTATGTTGAATGTCTTTTTAAGTTTTATTTTTTAGATGACCTTCTACTCTACCAGAGAATTCAGGCTCACTTTTTACCTGTCAGTTATTCTGATACTGAGTCTGGGTTCATGAGTGGCACTTTGTGACATGTGAGTTGAATGATAGCCAGATGTGTTTAGAAGCAGAGTCCAGTTTGTTTGGTACTTCCTCATTAGAAAGGAGTGTGTTTCTAATCATAGCTTCTCTCTGAAGCATATTCTGCTCATATTCAGCTTTGGAGTTTAAGCAAAGCTATCCAGGTGGGGAAGGAGAAGTCTGATAAAGCAGGAGCTTGTCTTGGAAGAAATGAGAAAAGGATGTGCAGTGGCACCCTAATGGAGAAGAAATAGATTAGCTTAATACCTTGACTACTTTCTTAGCTTCTTTCATTGATACAAGATAGAAAAACTGCAAACATCCTGGCAGCTGAAGTGACAGTGAATGCACTTTGCATCAGAGTACCATAGCCTATTATTGCCATGTGTTATTGCCTATTATCCCACTTTTCAACTAGAGTTGAGTCTGACAAACCAGATTTTTAATCAGGTACATTTCATCTTCTGGCACATTATTATCACATAGTAACAGTGAAGTTTTGTGAATGGTGTATATCACTTTTAATTAATAGATTTAGCCTCAGATTATGGAGGAAATTCATGTAAATGATTTTCAGTGCATGAAGAAATAACTTTCTGCATCTATATACACACAGAACGTGTCACTGAGAGACAAAAAAGGGACTATAACCATTCAGCACAGCATGGTCTTTGGAATATTTGGTGTGTTATACTACATTTTTAGGTAATTTATTTCTCCCCCTCTTCCCCAACATCATTTCCACTTTTTTTTTATAATTATAAATTCATTCAACATTTGAAAGATGTTTTTTTCTTTTTTGTGTATATCAATTTAATTATAAGCTTCACAACCAAATCAATTTAGATATATTATTTCCAACACCCTAAAGGACTGAAACTGTACCAATAGAAACAACAACAACAACAAACCAAAACAAAACAAAAAACAAACAAACAACAACAAAAAAAAAACAGATGATCTTATGTGTAAATTAATGTGCATAACATGCATTTCAAGATCAAAAGTCAGTTACCGTGAGTCTTTTCTCTGAGGTGTAGGTGTAAATTTTAAAATTTAGGTGCTGTAGCTTTGCTTTTGAGGCAACAAAGTAGAATATTCCTCGCCTGTCACTAATGTAAATCTCATTACTTCCTTTCTGTACTCCCTGTTTTGACACTACCTTTCCTGGGGCTGAGCTCAATCACTGTGTTGCAGTTTGTTCTTGGAAGTCTTGGAATCCATTAGTTATCTTTTTGCTTTATTCCCACTAGTAGAGCAAGAGATGGATGTGCTATTCTCAGTAAAATGAGGCCCTTCTAAGTCAAAATCATTATCTTCAGCTAACAATTTTTATTTTCAGAATCTTTTTTTAAATTGAAAGAAAAGTGGGGGCATAGAAAGATCAACAACTTTTGAAATGAGGAAATCATAAAACTGGTAGCTTTCATCGTTACAGGATTTATGCATTCCCCTGGATGGTAAATGGATGTTCTCTATCTGTGCTTACTTTTGTTAATGGAAATTTTAGGGCATATATCTATGCAGTGAATGGACACTTGATATCGTACAAACTATTGTAATGGGACTAGAGGATAATTTCCTCCCTCTTAGTCTGTGCATGTGTGTGTTTATCAAGTTACATAAAGGAGACAATTATAGCATATACATATTCTCCATTCTGTCTCATTTTATATCATCACTGTATGATTGTATCTCCTCTTACTAAGCTACCAAAAATATAGATATGATGAGAAGTGATATAACTCAAGTTCTGATACAATCCTGTTGTACATTCCAACCACGTTCTTGTTACCAAATGGAAAAAAAATAAAAAATAAAAAAAATCTGCAGATAGGACTGCTCTAAAGCTAATGCCTGTTAGTTGGAAACCTGAAGTTGATTTTTAGTTATCATTAGTCTTATTTCCATCTGGGGAAAACATATCAACAGAAGTATCTTAAATAAGGGATAGGAATTAATTATTCCATTCCGTAATGTGTCAATTAGAATAACAATTCTTTTTTTATTCTTCTAGGACAAGTTGTATCTTCTAATTTCTCTATACAATTCCCTCTGTCCTTTTTCTGGTCCTTTTTTGCTGTGTACTTACTTTTCTGCTGTTCTATTCTTCTGGTTTTCAGAGGAAGAAAAGTGGTATAATTTAATTTAGGCCAGAGTTGCATTAATGACAGACAATGTACTCATTTATAAGTAAGACCTGGAGAAATTCAGAATCATCAGAGAGGTGATATGGCAGAACAAAATAGTGATTTATGCAACTACGGAGAGAATTGTTTTAGTTCAGAGTTTCAATTAGTTTAACTGAGCAAACACTTAGATATAACAAAAGTCTTTGTGAATTAAAAAAAAGTTGTTATGAACAGGGCAATGATTGCCTTTTTCCTTCCTTCCTTCCTTCCTGCCTCCCTTCCTCCTTTCCGCCCTTCCTCCCTCCCTCCCTTCTTCCTTTCCTCCCTCACTCCCTTCCTCCCTTCCTCCCTTCCTTTCTTTCTTTCTTTTTTTTTTTTTTTTTTTTAGTTTGTTAGTAAAGTTATTTATGTTCAGTATGAAGGAGAATTTGCAATAAAGATATTTATGCACTGAAGATATTTATGCACTGCCTGTGTACGTTAAAGAATTCTCCTGCCTGGTGTTTTTTTTTTTGTTTGTTTTTGTTTTTTTTTTTTTTAGACAGATTAAATGTACGTTTGCCAGTGATAATCCAGGTTTATTTTAACCTACTGAGGGCCAGAGGATCCACTCTAGCCCTGTTTTTTGTGATGTCGTAATTAAACCTAAGGGTGAGATGTACTATCTAGTCCTGAGTAAAGTGTACTGAAAGGGAACAATTGCACTGAAGTGTTCTGTACTCTTTTGTCTGTGAACATCTTTTATGGGAAGAGCTCACCATGTGAAAGAATTGAAAAGAATGTGAGCTGTGCAGTGCTTCACAACAAGAATCCCTGATATACTGTAATAGCATGTAGGATTTAACAAGGACTTTGTTCAGACATAGAACTGCAACATGATTAGCTAATTACCACTCAGTGAAACTTTGTCTCCTCTCTGTACACCAGTGATATATGCATGCAGTGTATCAGCCTCTATGTACCTACTGCCCATCCTTATTTCCAGAATGGCAGAACAGCTGGTTTCCATTCCCTGCTGCTGCTTTCTTCTATTCCAGCTGCCACACTCAAATAACCTCCCTTCCCCAAGTGGGCTTCATATGGTTTGAAAGGGACTTAATGTGCCTTGGTGCATAGGGAACTTTTGATGCATATTTCATCATGTTTCAGTTCTTTCTACAGGGAACACTGCATGTATAACAGATGTTCCCTGACTACTACCCTTTCCTGAAGGTGACATGCCCTTTTTTGTGTTTCATCTCTAATGTATATGTAGCTGGTGTGCCTGTGTAGTACTAAAAAATACAGCTCCATAGCTGCCTCTATACTGCATGCCAAGCTGTATTTAATTCCATCTGCTCCCCTTTGCAGCATGAAATGGAGAGGAGCATATGCCCAGTACAACCAAATCATAGCGTGGCATGGAAAAGAACAAAACTTTATTTAAGACATGTAAATGTTTTTCTTTTCATTATATGACCATATTTTTTCTATGTGTACAAATTGCCTCATATAAATCAGTGGGAATGTGTATGTGATTGTCAGAAATCTTTCTTCTTCTTTTAATAGTTCCCATAGTGGAAACATCTATGTAGTATGATGTGTTTATGTATGCACACAACATACACAAATAAGATATTATTCACTGATGATCATGAAAAAAATATATTTTTTAAACAAAATCTGTATCTTAAATATGTGAAAAATTGAAAGTTTTAATAGCTTATATGTTTATTTTTAAAAGAGTAATTTAGGTTGTCCATTGAACATGATCTCTAGCTAGTTATACAGTTCAAACCTTAAAAGCTCTGAGTAAAGACCAAGAACAACAGAACCACAAGTAGACTTTTGTCTGTTTCAGTACAGTGGAAAAATTTGTGCGAGATATCTGTAACCTACACAGCCAAGGGTAGTGTCTACTGGATATCTGTGCACAAATGAAAATGAACAGTCCTAAACATTGTGTGCTGGTATTACTTTCATTTCTTTTCTAATATCTGAGCTTGGTATGGTTAGGTAGTTAGATTCAAACTGAGGAGTCTATCTGTTGTCCCTTTGACATTTGTTACTGCAAGCGAAGGTAACATAAAGGCAATATGTCTGTACATTTATCCTAATTTCTTTTTTTCAATTTAAAGGAGTAATATTTTTCTTTATTTTTATTATTATTTTTCTTTTTATATATATATATATCTTTAAAAGTTATGAAGTTCAACTGTGGATAACTTTCATGTGAACAAAAATAAAAATATCCACATTTGTATTACATTCAGATGTTTATTCATTCTTTATTATTCATGTTTTTATTCCTTTATGTTTAATTTTATGTGTTTATTATGTGTACATTCACATTTTTATCAGTGTATGGAAAATGTCAGAATTGCTTACATTGCTAGAATTTTGACACAGCCATAATCCTTCAAAGAAAAGTTAGACAATCAATGAGAATTAGCTTCTATCTGAGCTTTAGAAATGACCCATTGGTAATTTGCTGATATTTTAAAGTGATTTAAGGAGTTTTGTAACCTCTTTATGTAAGACAAAATAAGCTACTATTTAAAGAGTAAAAATTTCTTTGCTATTTAAAGCCAAAAGATATCTTTAAATTCTTTAAAATGAGCTGTCAGTAGAATTTCAGACCATTGCAAATTTAACACACTTCAGCAGCTTTTCACAAATGTAAATGACAACAGTAGGTGTCTTATTGTTTATTAAAAAAAGACTCTTTATTTTCTACTAAAAAGAATCTTTATTTTCTACTAGCATACTTGAAAGATGAATACTCTACAGCTACTTTCCTTATTGTAGACTTGATTCGTTTTTTTTTGTGATCTGCAGTCTGCAGATCACAAAGTGTGCATAGACAGAGGAAAAGTTATAGGAAGAAGAAAGCAAAAAATAAAATCTTAGAAGTTTAAGTTGTAGGGACAGAACATATAAAAAGAAGGGAAAAAGCAAGTAATAAACACAGTTGGATTTCTGAAGGAGACTACTCAACTCTCAGAGTCGGTATGTTTTTGTTGAGTTCATTAATTATCTGAAAAAAACAAACAAACAACAACAACAACAAAAAAAACATGATCAACATTTTTATTTTTCCTAAAGACTAGCTGCAACTGAAAAATTCTAAGCTGGACTACTATATTTCGTACTGGACATGTACTTTCTCTTTTTAAAGCAGAGTTTCATTAGAGTCAGTGGAATGGTACCACCTTACCCATTTTGGACAAGCATGGTGTGGTATTTGTTTATTCTTACAAATCAACTAAACATAACTTTTTTGTTTTTTCTTCTCCGATGTCAAATATCAGCGTTCTTTTGCTGAATTATACTACTTGTAACTGAACAAAAATATTTTATCAAATTTTGGATAATGACAGTGGTAATATATTTACTTACAGATGCAGTGTCTTTGTTCAGCTTACTGTTAGGAACAGATTTAAGAACAGATTTAGAAACAGATTACCCTGTAAAATATAAGAAAAGCAAAAAATTTCAAGGCAGCAAAAATATTCTTTAGAATTTTAATGAAATCCAGAGAATACTATTTTCAATCTATTTAAAGTGAATTTTACCTTTCCAAAAATCAATTCAAAACTACAGCTCAGATTTTCTCCTAAATATTTAGTCCTCCGTAAGTAGAAGGAAACTGGAAAATGAGGATTTTAAAGTTTTGTTCATTAAGAAAACCAAAAAAATCTTAATATCACAAACCTCTACATTTTCAGCACTTCTAAGGAAGAGAACAGTGCACAAATTCTTGGGAACCTGGTCCCTGTCACTTCATCTGCCATATTACCTGCTTCTGTAAGACTCACCCTAATTATATATAGTTAATTAATTGACAAACGCTTTAGAATTAATGAAGAGAGAAACAGATACTTTTGAAGCATGATTAATTTGACCTATTTTACATGAATCATGCCCTCAAAACACTCATGAGGTGAGTAACTTCTGTAGTTCAGTATTTGTTGATGTCTAAAGTTCTGAAAGATTCATTGCATATCAGTATTTTTTTTCAGGAAACATCTTTTTGCACGTTAGCCATTGCGTGTCCCAGCTTTTTGGCTTCTGTTTCTTACTTACACTACAGATGCTAGTGATTCTAGCTCAAGGTTTTTTTTTGTTTGTTTTGTTTTGTTTTACTGGAGGCATAATCATTAACTTATTCAACAAATCTTTTCAATTTCATCAGCGTCATGACGTGGAGGTGTTGAATCTCCATTTGCACAGCTGTTGTTCTCTCTTCCATATATTTGTTGCTGGAAGCAGTTTTTTCACTCACAGAGCTGGGTGACTAAGGTCCATAGCTTTTGATGCTTTGGTTAAATACTCATCTATTTGTTTTTTCTCCTGATTTGTTATGGCCAAAACTGGTGCCAGAAGCAATAAAAACTAGCATGTTGGAGATTTAAAATTAGACTCTGAGTTCAACCTGTACTTTGGCTTCTAAAAATCCCTATGTGCCAAAACACTTTACTGAAATGACTCACAGAAAAAGAAGGGGATGGTCTTAGATTACGTGGTGCTCAGCTTAAAATCAAAATAAATTTATCTGACCACTTGACCTATTATAATTTAATTAAATACCCAGAGATGAATTAAAAACATCAATTTAAGGATTAACCTCTATATAAGATATCTGTATCATACATAGTGTTAATTTCAGTAAATTTTTATCACTTGGTGAGTTGAAGTAATTCATGATCTTCTTAAACCTAACTTCTTATTACTTCTAAGGCACTTCTTGTATGTTCATTAAAGAGCAGTGGATTCTGGAATAGCTTCTAATCCCTGGCAAATACATTTAAGCATCAACTGGCATTTCACAAACATACAGTAACAATCTTATTAAATCTAAGTAAATATTTACTTAAGATACTTGAGTCTATCTTCTTGTATCACAACCAGTGTAGGACATGTCATTAATGATGGTAAAGCGAGATTTATCTGCAGCAGAATACCTGCAACTCTTAACTCCATTGCCAGAGCCATCTACTGAGATGTAGCACACATTGGCACAAAAAGGTCTCCTAACTTTTCTGTACCCTCTTCCTGAAAGAGATAAACTAAGCTAAATATGTACTAGTATGGCTATGTGCATGACAGGGTTTTCTTCCAAATAGATGTGTGAACCGACCTTGTCATTTTTTTCACACTTCTAGATGACACAGCTTTGCCAGCAATACTTCACGATATAGATCTGGTCTCACAAGATGCTATTCAGTATCAATGTTATTAATGGTGAGCATATCCTGTTTTCTTGCAAGGCTCACAGAGATAGAGACTGAACTACATTTTTTGGCAAATTGAACAAGATTGTCAAGAATGTGTCACATAATTTCTTATGTTCAAAGTAACCCTACAAAAAATACTTAACTCTGTACTTCTCGGAAGTAAATGTCTCAGGGAATAAATCTGATGTGTTGCACAAGTCAGGTATCTTTGATTGACTTACACTTCTGCATTTTTTATTTCAAGATTTTTAACTGATAAATAACTATCGAAATAACATCTCATCCAGATTTTTTTTTTCATCAAGATTTTTAGTTTATATTGGGAAATTTGACTACTTCCCTGTTTATTTTTCTCTTACAGCACAACGGTCCATTTTACTTGAATAAATAAATAAATAAATAAATAAATAAATAAATTCTTACAGTACCCTCAAGATTTTCATTATACTCTTAAGTAGAGATAGTTTTTAGTGGCTACAGTTATTATTTCTGAAATGACAGAAAGTGTGATTCAGACTAGGATCCTATTGTGTTTGTTCAGGCCTTGTTATTTACAGTCAGATATACAGTTCACAAGATAGGCTAAATGCGCATAGTTCACAAAATAAGAAGGCAAATTTGGCTATATAATGAAGTAGAATCTAACTTTGGTTAATTTAGAGCTTTACACATCTTTTCCTTTCTCTATATGTTGTCATGCATCATTGTACTAGAGTCACTACTGATAGGCAAATTTATTACTCTAAGATTGTTTCTGATTTTGGCATTAAATACCCCCTTTTTGAAAGTTGTCTTGGTAGTTTTTTGTTATTATTATTTTTAATTTTACTTCATAGAAAATCATCAGAAATCTTTATCCTAATAAAAGCTAGAATTAAATATTATATTATATTATGTTGCTCCAAAAGTAATACCTCCTTTTTATTTCCATGGGAACTACAGCAGATATAAAACACACAATAATACTATATGATAGAGCAAATTCTCAGCTACAACTATCTTTTTCGCCAAATCACCACCGTTAGCTATGCACTTTTGCCAGCAAAAAACAAGAGCCTGAATGCCGTGCTCATAAAAATCTGCAGTAGTGGAGGTGACCCAGTATTGCTTTACCAGTGCTGAAACACATCACCTACTGCCTCACTGTGCTCACATCCACTGTTTCTTCTCCATAAATGTTCAACAAGCATCAGTGAATATTGACATTCAGTGATTCATGGGTGCTATTTATTTGCAAGGAGGAATTCAGTGGCACACCTGTGCTTCATACACAGCTCCATGTCAGACGCCATTTTGTCAGACTGCCCCTGTGCTGCCATTTGTCACACAGCAACAACATGTAACGGAATATTGGCAGGAGGGTTCCACCTCTACTGCCATACCACCAACATCTGCCCCTGATGTTGGAGGCCAACAGAATAAAACAAGAGGCATTACTTTTAGAAGCCTTTGTAAATAAGCATAATTAAGTATTATGCTTGCATGAATAGGAGAGATTTATTTAAAATCTTGAAATGTAAGTTCATCTAATAGTGCTAATTTTGTAATAATAGTGATCATATTAAGTACTGTGCAGGTGGCCAAATTTTCTCTTTAACATCTGACATTTTTCGTCAATGGTATGTATAAAAATCATGTATACTTTCTGTGAGTAATCATGATCATGATCCCATCTGTCTTTTTTCCATATCACTGTAGTAGAGTACACTGTAATATGATATTCCTGTAAAATGCATCTTGTCTGCAATAGTCATGTAGTTAGCTATTTATGCATTTGATTTTATGAAAATAAATTCTTAATAAGAATTTTTTATAAATTTTCTGGTACAGATATATTAATATATTTTATTAAAGTGAACTAAGTGCTTAAAAATAGCTTCCTGGCATTCAGAATAATGGATATGAAAGGAAGAGTAATAAAAATTGAGGGGAAGGTGCAGTGTAAGCACTGATTCAGCAACTACTGCACTGATTTAAACATTTTCTTTAGTACGTAAGATATACATCTGCAGGCATTTAAAAACACATGAATACAACTGTCTAGTAAGGGTTGAGCTGTGGAAGTTTCTGTCAGGTAACAAATTAACTCTCATCATCTAGCCTATGGCAAATGTACATGTGCTTGCACTTCACTTAGACCAGCTGAAGGTAATTCAATCATTCACCTAGCTGCAATGTCTAAGTCACCTTGTGGAATTTTCACTCATTCTCCAGCAATTAAATGAAGACTATAAGACATATATACATTTCCTTGCATTTAAAAGGGCAAATAAGAGAATCCAAGAAAATAAATAAGATGCATTTGCATCAATTTAGGGTGAAATTTTCTTCCATGAATTTGTCTAATTGCTTTGTGAAGCCTTTGCATCCATAATATCCTGAGCAACGAACTCCACAGTATACTTAGGTGTGTGCATGGACACAGTTCTGTTGATTGAAGCTTCCATATGATAACTTCACTGGCAGTGCCTGGTTCTTGCTTTAGGAGAAACAGTAGATAATTTTTTCCTATTAGTCCTCTCAGTGACAATCACAATTCACAAATCTTTTCATATTTTCCCTTTGTTGTGTTTTCTCCAAGCTAAAAAAAGCTTAGTTTATTTAATCTCTTCTCTTATGAAAGCCTTTTCATAACTTTGATCATCTTTAGTTCTATTATATTCTTTTGAACGTGGTATGAGCAGAACTGCATACAGAAGTCTAGACACAGCAGCTGTGGTTTTAAACAGAGCAATGTTTTGTGTTTAAATCTCTATTCCTTCTCCAAGATTGCTTCCCATTCTAATTGATCTTTGCATGTTCTAAAAGTTGAAATCTTCATTTAACAGTCCAGGATAATACTAAGATCTGTTTCAGAGTTCATAGGTTGCAGTTGGACAGTTCCTCCTGTTTTCCATCATGTACATTACCTGCATGTGTTGACACTGAATCCTATGCACCATTTTATTGTAGTCACACAATACCACAACAGCTATCTGCAGCTCTTCACAATCACAGATTTTACCACTCACATTAGCTGTGTTATGTTTGTTTGGCACCAAAGCTAATTTAAGTGATAGTGTTACAATGCTCCAATTTCATATTTGGGTTCCATCTGGTCTGCTGATTTGTTGGTAGTCATTTTATCCATTTTCTCCAAGATGTAAACTACTTGTCTTCCAGTTGCAGGCAATTTTCATGACTGATTTATATCCCCAGAATAACTGCATTATTGGAATCTTCCTAGACTCCTTTGCACTGTGCTTTTTTTTTTTTTTTTTTTTTTTTCTTCCCCCCTGTTTGAGAGGGAGCTTGCTTGTGACCTTATCTTTCAGTGTAGCAGTATATGCTGATTTTCTGTAACCTTCAATGACACACTGTTTCTCTGGCATGCTTTCCTTTTCCTTCCTCCCTTCCTCCCTTCCTCCCTTCCTCCCTTTCTTCCTCCCCTCCCCTCCCCTCCCCTCCCCTCTCCTCCCCTCTCCTCCCCTCCCCTCCCCTCCCCTCCCCCTCCTTCCCTTCCCTTCCCTTCCCTTCCCTTCCCTTCCCTTCCCTTCCCTTCCCTTCCCTTCCCTTCCCTTCCCTTCCTGTTTTCTTTTTTAAGTAAAAAATTCTCATCGTTACTTACTATGTCACAAACAAATAGTTTTCAAAACTTTTTCCATCCTTCCCTACATAACATTTTTATTGTAATGTTTTATTGGTTTAGTTTCATGCTTTTCTCTTCCTAATTTGCATGAGTCCCATGCTTTCTAAGAGTATCTTTTTACTTCTAATAGCTTCCTTTACTCTGCTGTCTCACATGCTGGCCATTTTCCTGTCTGTTATAAGTGTTTCTGATAAGTGGTATACAGTTACTCTGAACTCCTAATATAGTATCTCTAAGCAGTCTGTTATACTATCTGAAAGCATTTAGTCTTGCCCTTTTCAGTTTCCTTTTAAAAAGCTTTGTCATGTTCAGGTAGTTCCCATTTTTGAAGTTAAACATTAACTCTAGTGAATTTTTTGCCTTTTTCTTTTCTACAATGACACTGAATTTGAAAGCTTTCGGCCAGCACTACAGCAAAGCACAGCAATAACTATATTTTCAGCCTGGCTTGTTGAATGCTAAAAACTAAATTGTATCAGCAACGTTTATCCCCTGTGAACTCTTGGACTAGTTACTTTAAGTGCAATGTACTTCATCATTCCTATGTAATTTGTATCTTGGCATTATGATTACACTGAGTTTTATTTCTACTGGCTCTATGAGACATCTTTTACATTGGATTCCTTACTTAGAACCAGCTGCTGCTGTTCTTTTTTTTTCTCATCTTTTCTCTTTTCTCCTTTTAAAAATCAAAATAAAAATAACTACAATTTGTATAGAATCAAGTAAATATTTGGTTACCAATTTTTATGTGTCCTGTTCAATTGTGATTTTATTTGCTGAAGTTCTTTGCTATTTCCTGTCCCCAAATATGGCAAACTTTAATTCTTTTTGATTATTCAGTTTCTGGTTTTATTCCAGATGGCAAATCACCTAAGACTACATGTTTTTGTTTTTGTTCCCCTCTCCCCCCCCACCCCGCCTTTTGTTTTTCTATGCTGGCTTACATGATGCCTATTCTTCTTGGATATGTGCCAGTCACAACAAAAATTCCCAGGGTCACTAACTAAAATATTCTCTTATCTTGTCTAAGTCAATTTTCAATTAAAAAAAAAAAAAAAAAAAAAAAAAAAAAAAAAAAAAGCGTATGAGCCAGTATCTATGACAGCTGTCTCATTTTCTCATTTTCATCTTGAATTTTGCCTTTAACTTATGATTCAGTTGACCCAAGTCTGCCTCTTTTTTGTTTGTTTTAATGAAAGGGATATGCAGTTGTTGTACCCATTTATAAGGTTCAGGTGGAAATGCAAAATTTTCTTCCTTTTTCTGGGAAAACAATGACCACAAAAACAACAGCACCTAAACAAACAAAAACAGTTTATATTATTAGCCTCCATTCACTGCCACAGTTTCCTATTTCAGCTAGTTCTGATTTTTATTCTCACACTTCCTGGGTGTTCTAGTGAATAGGAATAACAATTAAAGAGATGTGGAGATAGTCTACGTTTTTGCTTGTTATACTGTATCAAAGTCAGTCATTTTTTAGACATTTTAATTGTTCCTTTGTTACACAGTTCACTGAATGCTTATTTTAGCCCAGTTTCTTACACTGTTGTCATTTTGACTTTCCTCACCTTTAAAAAGATTTTTTTAGAGCTCTTTCAAAGAACAAGAGTTGCAGAATGCCACTTAGGAATGTAAACATCAGTTTATTATTATCACTGTTCAGTATTGTCACTCTGTTCTCCCCTCCTCCCCCCATTCTAGCACGTCTTAATGCCTTTGTCTTTTTCTGCATTGGAGCAGCTGTGAAAATTTGTCCAAATTAGCATTACAGGTGGATTAGTCAAATCACTCTAAATCTCAGTGTAGATATCTTTATTTGTGCTTAAAATATAGCAAATTTGGCTAAGCTTATATCAATTCCAAAGTGAACCATAGTAAACTGAATCAGAAGCATTTTAGTGCTGAATAAGAATAAAAATAAAAGAACAAGAATATAAGAATACCCACACAGTGGTTTAATGTGATTGAACAAATCTTCTTTAAACTCACCCATATAACTGATAAGGATTAAATTTCCAGTTTTTTCTCCCTTGGTAGCCTCAGAGAAGCTTCCTTTCCTTTTAGTCAAACACTTGTGATCTTACACGCTCTAGCATTCAATGGTACATCTTGGAGATATTTCATTTCACGTTAAGGCTGCTACTGTATCCAATGTACTGCTTCATGGATCTCTGCAGTGAGATCCATTCCTACTGTAGCTCCTATCTGGTCTTCTACAGCTTTCTGGAGTTTGCTGCAAATTCACAGATGATTCTGATACAGGAAAAGTCAGAAGATAAGAAAGAAGCATGTTGGCAATGTGTCTATACTCAGAATTAGTCAGAACCCTCATAGCTTACCTTTGTATAAAAAGATTATGAAGACAGTGACTGCAGGGATTCTCAATCCCCAAAACCAAGTGCCATGATCTGGCTTCAGAAATATATTCAGTCTCTATTATCTTGCAGCACAGAAAAGTTACGTGCTTTTGTAATTACTGTGTCTTTCACACAGAATTTTCACTGAGGTAGAAAGTAAACTCCAATATGAAAATTATGCTACACAGAGCTATCGCATAGCTGTGATTCTTGGCTAGGCTCATCCAAAAGATCAGTACAAGTTTGAAAGTAAAGCTATGGTACACTGCACTGTCAGGCTGAACAGCTCAAAACCAGACAAGGATACCTGTAACTTTGTTCATCTGAGCTTGCATTCTAGCCTGATGAATGCTGAGAATTAGCGTTGTATGCTTTATTCTCAGTGGCAACTGTCAACAGTGTAACTCTTCAAGCATGTCCTGCGACTTGTTCTATCCAAGATAAATGATTTTGATTCCAAAGCAGCTCTTCCATCTATTTTGTAGATATAGTGTCTGAGAAGAGTGAGAGTGAATTTGGGCAAATAATAAATAAAAATTGTCAGTCGTGACATTTGAAGAGAAAAAAAAAGAAAAAAGAAAAAAGAAAAAAAAAAGACTCCTGTGTTCTTGTAAAACACATGAGAATGTCAAAAAAAAAAAAAAAAATCATATATCTTGTGAAAAGACAAAGAAAGATACCACACATTCGTTTTGGTAAATATGGTATGCTAAGTACATACGATTCACATCTTACCTACACTTCAGTCATATTTCCAGGTGCCTCTAATCACAATCTGTGACATCTAACAGCTCACATAATTTAGATTTCATTATATCCATGTCGTGAGATCTTCTTGTGCTTAACTTCTTACTGGGACAAAATACAGAGGGGGACCCCACAACTCAATTGAATTCATTTTTTCCCTTGTTTCATCTTGTTTTCCATTAGAAGAATAAGAATTAGATGTGTGGTTAGTAAGCCAGAGGAAAGATGTGCATCCTAGTAGATCCATACCACACTGTGATACTTGATGTAGCCATGGAGGTGTTAATAATGGGCTCTGATTTCCAACCCTCAGTTTACAGATAGTTTTTTACTTCTGTTTAGCTTCTGTTTTTTGTTAATTTTCATTATTGCTCTTGGCTTTGATTACTTCCTCCGTGTAGAAGAATCTAACTGGAGCCCCTGTTTATTTCTTGTGATGTGTATTTTCCATCAAATGACAGTCATCAAAGGAGAACATTTTATTTCTAGCCTCAAGAGGTTCACACTCACAAGAGTGGCCTAGAGGGACGCAGCTGTCTCATTGTGCAGTGAACAGAGAATTATTCTGGGATGCATCCTCCTCAGTAAAAGCCTTAAATATTATAACAAGTTTCTTGCACTGGCACTGAAAGCAATTTGAGAACCAGTGGAAAATGTGAGTTGTTGACATTATACATTGTGGTAGCTTTTCCTTTTAAACAACTAGTTATCTTGTTCTGTGCCTATTATGCCAGTTTCCTACTCTATGATTTCCACATGATTCTAATTACAAAAGGAAGAGATTATCGTAATAGTGGTAGCTATCAAATCCAACAACAAAAAGAGACAATGATTTCCAAAAACACTGAGGTGAGGAAGGAATTCCTGTTCCTTTTTCTGTATGTTTAATGTGATGGACTAGATGAATATTAAAAATCTCTTCCTACTGAACTGTATTCCATTCCATCCCATCTCATTCCATCCCATTTTAAACATATCTTCAATTTTTGTGCTACTTGAGTAAGCACAAAGTGTATTATTTAAGGAAACAGAAGAAAGTCTTAGTATTTAGATATTCTGAATGTTTTTATTTCTGCTATCATTTCCTTCTTTGGCTGACTGAACTTAAATGAGAGTCTATATCAGGGTGTGTAGACATAGGGCAAGAAGTAATGGCTTTAAACTAAAAGGGAGTAGAATTAAATTAGATATAAGGTAGGGATTATTTACCATGGGAGTGGTTAGATTCTGGAACATGTTGCCCAAAGAGGCTATGTATGCTCCATTCCTAGAAGGAGATCTGGGACTTAGATCAACCTGATCAAGTGGAAGGTGGATCATGGCAAGGGGAACTGGAGCTGGATGGTTATTAAAGGTCATTTTCAACTCAAACTACTCTGTGAGTCTGTGGTTCATGGATTCTATGATAACAGCTATTTTTTGTCCTTTGAAATTTGTGACAGTTTTATGGTAATGTTGCTTCAGAAGTATATATAAAGTATATATAAATGGTCCATCATTTTGCAGTTTGTATCAGCTATATCATGTATATAGCAAAGACAAGTAAATTGTAGTCCTAAATTACATGGAGAGATTCTGCAAATCCTAGAAAACTCTTGTGTGCCCAGGCTTTAACAGTAGAAGCAGTTGGTGACCAGGAAGGCCAATAATTGGGATGTAATTAATGAGCTTAAAGCAAGAAAAAAGCCTCCCTTAAAGAGGGATAAATATGTGACAGAATGTCTCTGGCAAGTGTTAGCTCCTGATGGTTTGTCATGGCTTCTTGAATATCCAAATGTTACTTTTTTGTTTGTTTGTTTGTTTGTTTTAAATCGTTATTAATAATTAATTAATTAATTTATTTTTCTGGCAGTGATGTGTTAGTTTTTGCTCTTTTAGCCACCTGAACCAATAACCTGAAAGTGCTAGCATAAAGGAACATGGTGGGAAATTCCTGAGCATATAAGTTTGCTTGCTTGAAAGTTCAGAAATCCTCTGTGTAAAGTTGCTTAGGGGAAACCAATAAAAAACAAACAAACAAACAAACAAAAAAAAAAACCCATGACAAATGTCTTAAAAAAAAAAAAAAAACTTGTGTGTAATTTTCTAAATTATTTTTTGAATCAGTGAGCAGTTATTGTATCTAGATGGAGTTTTTACAGGTGTGGAGTTCACAGTAGCTTGGCACAGAATTTTCTGTGATCATTTTCACAGATTCTGTAACCTAGGAAGAAAAAAATAGAGGGAAAATGGGGAAAAAAATTGTATTCATCTTCTACAAAAATTACAGCATTTGGGGTAAAAGTCTCTGATACATATAGCTAAGATTTTGGATGATAATCTCAAACTATTTATGATAGTTTTTCCTTCAATTTTATCTTTTTAATGTAAGCTATTTTACTTGCATACAGCTTGAATGAATGCCCATTCTGAATATGCAAAAAAAGTAGGTCTCAAGCTTTAAGCAGTAGGTTAGCTTTTCAGATTACCAAAGTAGGATTATAGCAAGATGGAAGCTATCACTGTGTGTAGTACAAGGTGTCAAATTCTTAAACTGAGGATTTCAAAGGAGATATTTTAACTAAAAATAACATTTACAGATAAGAGCATAGAAGTTCCACTACTATTGTTTGTTTAATATTTTCTGTTTGTATTAAAGGCCTAATCAGATTACAAATCCCAGTTTGCTTGCAAATACCCAAACAAATGTTTACTTTCATCATTCTGGTCTGAGCAAATGATGCAGATTTCTGTTCAATTTTTCAATTTTTATTGCTGTTTAGAATACCGACTTTATACTCTCCGAACTTACACTTTATAAAGAGGATATCAAAGAATGACTTCTTTTTCATGTAAGTCATGAATGGCTACTGCAAAATGATTCTTCAACAGAAAATTCAGACTTGTAATACAGAACAATAATATATATATTGTTGATCAACAACAACATCTCAACATCTTTAAAAGTCAGTTTTTGCAGACTGCAATATAAATGCAGATAAAATGTGTCTAGATAGATACGTTAAAAATTCCAAGGTGTTAATGGCAAACTTTAAAATTATTTCTATTCAATTAGTTTGGATTAAGGAAGTAGTACTGAGCATGATGTTTCTTAACGTATTTGGTATTAGAGGAGATTTCTTATGAAAGATTTATAAATGGAAATCTTTACTGTGAGGAAGTGAAATATTCCCCTTAGTAAAACAAGAAGAAAATCAAGAAATGAGGACTGCCAGTACTTAATATGTATTTAAATTCTTCCCACATCTTCAGTTGATTGACATCTTCAACAAGCTGTTAATGACCCACTCCATTTGCTTTAAACAAGCCTTATTTTTTTAGATCTGATATAGTTTTGTAGGAAGTGGGAATTAAGTAGACTTAATTGCCTTTTTTTGTTGTTGTTGTTATTGTTTTTGTGCTTGTAATTTACCATTCAAAAGAACAGTATGCTTTGCTACTGTAATAAAGTTTCTCAGTAGTCCTTTCTTTGAATTGAATTCTAGATGTAAGACTGTGTACTAGTTATAATGAATCAGTATTCTTATCTGAGGTAGGCTGTGTGTGTTAGGTACCAGTTATTCGTAAAATCAGTCTTTCTCATGCTGGCTTTCAGTGTTATAAAGTAGTAATTTAGCAGCTGTCTTGGATAGGGCTGTAAGCACGTACAAAATCAAAGGTGACTCTGATTCTGTTCATGAGATGGGTTGGTACTGCATTTTTATTAGTGTTTTTCTTTCCTTGTACTTTGATAGTTTTAGTCCCTGGGGCACAGAGCTGAGAAACAGAGATCGTAAGTATCATGCCAGATGAGGAAAACCACGTAAGTGATGATGCAAAATGTATTGTGTCTGATAGTGAACAAGCAGAGACTGGCTTGTGTAAAACAGATTTTTATAGTAGTACAGTGATGGATTATTCTCACCACAGTGGTACCTGCTGAGGATCTGTGTTATTTTTAGTTGTACTGTAATAACTTTTTTTTTTTTCAAGAAATGAATTACATATCTGTAGAGAAGTGATGGTACAGGCAACCATGACTGTTAATATGCACTCAGTATTTTATATTCAGGCATGAATGCCTATATTGATTCTAGACACTAGCTAATCTGTGATTGTGAAGAAAAATATTGGCAAGGGGACTGAGAGGTGGGGAGCTTGACATCAAAGTGCTTACTAACATGAGCCTTTGTTGTTTCAAAATGAAGAGCTCACAATCTTTTCCTGGTAGGAATGAATAAAACTTAGAAGATATGATAAATAGTGAGCTATTCTACTTCCTTTCATACTGGGTATTCATACCAGCAGTACTTTACAATGTTAAATCTGAATGCAGACTTTTGATTCAGGGTTATTTGTAGTTTAGTTCCTGAATGTTGTCGACTTTCCCCAAATATTTACAGTATATTTAATTTGCAGAAGACAGAGCATGTGCAATTGTAAATTTTACATATGTGATATGAGGAATAGTAGTACATATTATCTTCAATTTTTAGCAGAGAATAAATCCCTTATGCCTGTCTGTATAATTCTCCTGTCTGTACCTCCCTTCTGAAGGAGGATAGTTGTAGATTGCATTTATCTGGTAGACCACACTTTAGCCACTCTACTTTAGAGAGAAGGGAGTATGCCATTAACTGAGTTAAAATGAAATACAATATCTGGTATAAAGTAGTCATCGTGCTCTCTGTGACCTCATCCCTGCAAGGCAGCGGCTAATCAGTGTTATCTGGTGGGGTCTTTCCATTATGTCCCCTCTCTTACAATTCCTATCTGCTCAACAACTGACATATGATCTCTCATCCCCCTTTGTGCCTCCAATAAGCATAAAGTCTAACAGGGGACAGGAGGGGAAGGAGACTAACCTTTTCAGCTCGATTACAGAGAGAAAAATTTGTTTTTGTAATTAGAGCTCAGCAGTGATCTCTGTTTATTTCACTGTTACCCTGCTCGGTGTAAACAGAACTCAATTTTGACAACTGTTTAGCTCACGGCACAGTTTTAAAGTATTAAAGGATAATGGAAGACTTATTAGATTAGCTTTTGCCGTGATCTTTTAGTGTCCCAGATAATTATTATTTGTGATACAGCTGAATGGTTTAGCCTTGTATTATTATTATGCGTGCATTTCTGTGTAATATTTTATGTACTGTTGATGGGCACTAAAATATGCATTAGGAAGTATACATTTAGTCAGATTGCGCAGGTGTTACTGGTGTTTTCAAGTACCTGAAATTACTCCTTTTGTGATTTTTATTCTTTTTCACAGCAATAGTTCTTAGTTCCTGAGTTTTAAAACAATTCAGATCAATCATCCTCTTCATCATTATTACTTTTTATGACTATTACTAACACTTATGATTTCTACCACATTCCTTTGATCCAATCATTACATTTCTCCTCCAGCATTTTACTTTTAAGATTCCCTCCATTTCACACACTTCAGCATTCTTGCATATTTTTTCTTGCACTATCACCTTTTTATATCATTATTTTAGATCGTTTCTGCCAGTCACTTACTGTTTTCACATTTGTATTTGATTTTGCTTATTATTACTTCCTAATTATGTTATGTTGCTTCTTTCTCTGATCTTATAATTAGCTTTTTAGCTTTTGATCACCTTTTTCTTATTTTGCACAAGGCATCTCTTTTAATCTTGTCACTGCTTTCCCTTGCATGATGTTCCCTTTCTTATTCTTTTTTTCTCTAACCTCATTCTATTAGTTTAACTGCTTCTAATCACAAACATTGCTTCTAATCTTATTTTCTGTCTCTAGTAAGAATTCCATGTATTGTTTTTTCTAGCTGAAAACTACATAATTTTTTTAGAAGTCAAAATTTGTAACTTATTGGCAGTTCTCCAAAAGTTAGGGCAACAATTCAAAAGTGATTACATAATCATTCTGGACATTGCCAAAATTACTGGAATATTTGAATAAGAAAAGAAACATTATGTGAAGTTTTGAAATTTGAATAATTGTTTTTTTCTCTTACAATGCATCATGAACAGGAGCCTATGTCAGTGCTTAAGTGGATGCATTTAACAAAAGATAAGTACTAGTTTGTGAGTGAAATACAACTGTATTTTCATCTCAGTCTCCAAATAAACATTGGCGGCTCATGTTATAAAAGCATAAAGATTGCTTAGGGCAAAGAGAACTCTGTCAAGGGTAATGGCCCCAAATCCTTCTTGCCCTAAAGACCTTTTATTTTATTTTATTTCTTCTTTTTAATTTACTCTTCAAAACAAGAGTCCAACAGGGATAGACTACCAGAGCATCTACACTGTGTGATTCACCTCACTCGTTACTGTGCAGTACCACTCAAACTAATGGCTTATTGCTAGCTTTGTCTGTGTTAGTTATCTCATGTTTATGATTAGTGTCCTTGTTTATGCAAGCAAAATTTAGTTACTTAAAAGCATCAAGGACTTTCAGCCATACTTTCAATTTGGAAGTGAAAGGCACGTGTCTCTTTCTGAAGAAATCAGTCTTGTCAGACATGAGTAGAACAGAATAGGAGATTGCTATAATCACTGTGGTAGAAAAAAAAGGGGGGGGGGGATTATATATACATGCATTCCTTGCAAATACGCTGCTAAGTTATCATGAAAAGAACAGAAAGTCAACCATTTCCCACATTTTCACAATCTGTTAAATATTTCTATTCATTCTGTTGACACTCATCACAATGTTCTTTGAGTACCTCCCAGTGGTGTGTTAAGCTCTTGACTTAAGATCTCTCATTTTCTCCCCAGGAGGAGAAAACAACTGAGTGCCTCAACATTAAATTCATGCATTTTTGGTATCTTGTGTCCCAGAGGACTCCGATTCTAGCCTTTTTTTTTTTTTTTTTTTTTTTTTTTTTTTTTTTTTTTTAATTCTGGTCAAAATATGAAGAAACCTATTTAGTTTTGTGGCATTTAATCAAAGAAGTGAAATGATAACTGAGAAAAGGCAGATCACTTTCCACCTGACTTTTTTTTTTTACAGTTCTGTAGCTAACTACCAAAAAGAGAAAACATTATATTTATAGATGCTTTTTTTTTTTTTTTGTGAGAACTTTATATTAACAAAAAAAGCACAATATTAAGATACATGATTTAATAACTATTCTTCTTCATTTGTTTGCTAGACAAACAAGTACAGGCACTTACTTTGAAAGAATTTTAGCTTCTATATCAAGAATCCAAACTGAATTGCCCTCTCTTTTTCCATTGAATAGGTAGGGATCATAGGAAGAGTGACTTTCTAATTTTCATATTTAAGTAATATAGCCTTCCCTGAATATAGATTCTCTTATCCTTTATAGTGGTACAAATTCAGCCCCAGAAGACGACATTATAATTGTGAGAGCTTTACAACATTTCTGTGGGTCTGTAAGCACCATTAATTCTTGTTGAATTTCTACTGAACTATTTAATAGTTCCTCATGACCTGAGAAGTAACTTCCTGATGAAGGAAGCAGTGTTTTTTTTCTGAGATAAAGGGGGTTCAAGCTGTCTGCTGTACAAAATCTGTTGACTTTTGAGTCCATATTATGTTAATTATATCACCTAATATAAACCATATATCCCCTAATATATATATATATATATATATATATAAAAAAAAAAGATATAGGACCTGAAAGTAAACTGATTGTTATGCAGAACACCACAAATGCAGGGTTTAATCATGGAGAATAGTTCTGGAAGTTCTGCTATTTCTCATTTATAACAAAAAATAATATAGCGTGTTCTCCCTAGATCAAACAAACTAGACAGATCTTGTGGTTGATAATATTAAGAAATGCAAAGGTACAGGAGTACAGTCCTCAGTGTTCTGTAATGTCTGTGCCATGACTTGAGTCCAGACTGAATTTTCAAGAATATTATTTTTTATTTATTTTTTTTTTGTAATAAACTATTGTCTTCCTGAGCTTGCTTGGCATTTAGATGATCCGAGAGTGAAAATCAGTTTTTTTTAGTTGGTGTGTCTCAGCATATACTGAAATACTGGTTTTGTAAATAAAGGAAGTAGGACATTGACCAACACACTAGTCAATGTCAATTCTAGTGAGGATTAGTAACAAATAACCTCAGTTTGTCACTTTTTATCTTCCTAAGCTGCAAAAAAAGCATCATTCAGGTTTCTTTGGCACTACTTTCTCAGGATATGTTCCACATCTATTTTGGGACTTCTGTAGACACATAACTAGTACTTATTGCTGAAATATATCCAATAATTTAGGAAAGCTTTACAATATGAACTGTTTTTTAACAAAAGTTTTTTACAGTTAAAATCACTGTCTGTATAATTGACCTCTATGCTGCAGGCATTGGACTGATGCTGGAGTTCATGGCTTTGAATGGTGATTTGAAGTAATACTTGACAGGTTTGGTGATGAAAATAAATAAAAAAAATGTTTCTTAGTTATCTGAAGGGTAGACTGCTAGTGGCTGAGGTTCAAAGGCACTTGTAAAGATTTGTTGTGTCTTCATCTTGTGACCAACCGCTTTTTTTTTTTTTTTCCTCACATGGAATATGGGATTTTTTACACGGACATTATATAAATATTTTCTTTTAAATGAATATCATTGGTTTCTCTTTCTGGGAGTTGAGATGTATTGGATCACTCCTATAGTAAATGTCGTTAATACAAGGCTTTTGTAGGTTAATATTCTCAACCTCAATACACAAGGACAAAGGTCAGGGCAAGACAAGCTATGTTGAAATAGCCCATGCAAGAAGGCAAGAACTATTTCAAACCTACGAAGATACTACTTTCTTCCAGGAGCTAGTGTGTCATGGTATAATCCTGAACTTATATTGTAAAGCCAACTAAGTATGATATAACATTCAATGCAACAATACAGAATTGCAGATTTGTTCATACAATCTATGATAATCAGAAAATCTCTACCATAAACTAACCATCTCTTGTACAACAGCTTTTTGTATTTACACTGAAGATGCTGCTGTGTTTACTATAATAATTATATTATTATTATTATTATTATTATTTTATTACTGCACATGGATAATTAAAACAATAATAAAAAAAGCCCTTCACTTGCAGTCTATCTGGATCAGTTCCAAGAATCTGTATTTTCTAGGGAAACTTTCGTGCACAGTAAGTCGCAATGCACTGCATAGGAGGTAGTTCTCAGCAGTCTTCCAAGTTAATTTCAGTATATACAAGATGCAGGATGTTTTGCAGTTTCTTCTAACACTCTTCAGCTTTTCCTCTCTCCTTCTAAACTGTCTCCTATACTTTGATTCCCTTGCTGGGAGCACTTGAAGGTGATGTGATACAGAGAGTTTTCTGCAGCTTCAGTAACTTAAAAGAGAAACTATAAAGAGAGTCCTTTCAAGAATATGCCGAATAATTCCTTCGGCATGGAAATATTATTTTGTCAAAAAGTAATGTTTTGCATTACAAAAGAATTCTTTTTCTGTTACGTATGCACATATTTATGGCTAACCTTGCTGGGCACACTGACAAAAGCTATCATGTAATCTTTTGCTATTAAAAAAGCTTCTACCATTAGACACCATTTAAAAGAAAAAATCAAGTGCTTCTACTTACCTTATCATTAACAGGGATTTGAAAATTGAGATTTTTATTGTTGTTGTTGTTGTTGTTGTTTTCCCCCCCATTTGAAAATGGTGTTTAACCTACTTGGAGAGAGACCAAGACATCTTTCAGAAGGACAAATGAAAATGAAATAATCTGATAATCTTTAACTATCTTATGTGTAATTTTGCCCAAAGAAAAGCTACTAATTTTTCTGAAGGTTTTTTTTTTTTTTTTTAATTCATATGTAGATATCAAACATTATTTTATTAATCAGTGTTAAACCTACTATACTATTATGATGGCATAATTTCCCTTTCCTTAAAGCCTGCAGTTTGGAAGCTGCATTTTTTACCTATATATGTGTACATATATATATGTATATATATATATATATATACACACACACGCTAAGAATTTATGTGTGTCTTCTGTGCTAATTGTTAGCTGTTAGACACTTTTTACAAGAAAAGAGAAAGCATATATTATTTTTCCTCCAGCAGGAGCCATCAGATTACGTGGTGTCTTGTTAATAAAGGATACCACCTCCTCCAACTGTAAAATAATAAATGTGAGTGAATCTTCACATAAATGTTAAACAACAACAACAACAACAACAACAACAACAACAACAACAAAAAACCTCTATGCATCAGGCAGGCTGGAATACTATTAAAAATCAACAGTTTTTACATAAGCTAGAAAAAAATATAGAAAAAATACAATGGCAGCCTCAAATACTTTGAATATTAAATAGAAATAAAAGTATGAGAATATGAGAATAAAAACTCAATCCACATGTTTCTTTTATAACTCAGTTTGGCATTTCCAAAAAAAATCTGGTTTGAGTAGAATCCTCTAATTATGATAGATTGTAATTTCTATTTTTCTTGTTTACACATTTAATATAAAATGAAATCCATTCTATTTCACATAGTATCATCTTTTGTAATTTTGCTCTTCCTCGTATTTATTTATTTATTCTTAATGAATAAGTGAAGATTTAAGACTTCCACTAGTTCTTTCTCACACAGCTCCAACTTCTTAAACACTTTTTTTTTTTTTTTTTTCCTGGGTGAATTAGGATCTTTTAATTATCTTAATGAGTGATCTTGGAAATTGAGGGAAAAACAGCATCTTGTACCTTTTTCTGCACTGAGGAACTCTTATATTTTAGTGGACCTTTTGAACATCTGTCAGGGTAACATTTTACATCTCTTTTAGGCTAAATGTCAAGTGCTACTTGTTGAAATGAAGTATTGCAAAATGAGGAGTATTTATCATGAAACCATGATTACTTTGTGATGTACACTAAGTTTATCTCAAAATTAGAAAAGCAAAGTGAGCCTATTTTGGAGATAAGAAAACACATATGTACTTATACTGAAACACTGTCAACTTTTACACAGAATGTCTTAAAAAAAACCAGAAACCTTTCTGGAGTGAGCATGATGAGTGATAAGTTCCTTCTTTAGCTGGAGAAACTGGGAATTCTGCTCTCTCCCATTATATGCACTACATATCACAATACACTGATATGAGCTTGTGCATTTTCCAGACTTATTTTTCAGGCGTTTCCATATATTGACAGAACATATTTCAAGAACAAGAATAAAATGTATACAAATCAAAAGAAAAGCTGAATGAAAAAAGGAAAAAAAGGAAAAAAAATAAAAAGGAAAGAAAGAAAGAAAAAGAAAAGGAACAAGCATCTGCAGAACATCAGTGTAAAAAAAATATTTAAGCTACCTGTTTTTCACTGATCAATCTGTTTTTATGCTCTATTTCTGCATAATTATGTTGCAGAGGAGGGGAAAAGAACAGATGTTAAATAAAGATTGAGCCTTAGAAAATGAAACAATTCAAAAAATATATGTATATTTTAATGTAGCTATAGTTACTCTCAGATAGAAATTATTTTGGCAAGACTTTTAGACAGCAATCTATGTCTCAAATTAATTGCCCATTTCTGCAAGATAAGTGTAAACCAAAGTGTTTCTTTTTAGTCTGATCAGCTGAACAATTACGCAGCTCCAATAATCCCCAAGTCAGTCTTTCAGAAAGCAGCAGAATGTTTCCTTAAGCAGTTTCCTAAAGTAGATTAAATGAATATGATATCGGGTCAGAAACCCTATAAGCTCATTCCTTCAGAAGTTTTTTGATTGCTTATGCTTTGAGACTTTTTTCATACTTAAAAATATCTAAATGATCCGTAGATTATGCATTTTCTTAACAGTGTTTATGGAATAAGTGCCACTAAATTATACTTGGGTGTTTTTCTTGCATCACACTTTAAAGCAAATTGAACTATCATTTTTTTAAGAATGTCCCAGTTTTTTTTTTTTTTCTTTTCTCTGCTTAGTTGCTATTTTCTGGCGCTGAGCTTGAATGCATTATAAAATTGTAGTCTAGATAGAACTGTCTGAAAAAGGGAGCTGTAAATTACATGCATAGTTACTACATTAAATCCTTTACATTACCCCTCCACTGTCCGCTCCTTTTTGCCCTGAGTAGATTA
Source organism: Gallus gallus (assembly GCF_016699485.2). NCBI lineage: Eukaryota > Metazoa > Chordata > Aves > Galliformes > Phasianidae > Gallus > Gallus gallus. The sequence goes on along the minus strand of NC_052532.1, from coordinate 163,366,830 downwards.
TTTATTTCAATGAAAGCAATTCCTGAATGGGCCCTGTGGGTTTGACCAGTGGCCCTTAACTAAAGAAATCATGCACTTTAGTGGCACTGCTACTGCACTTTTTCAGAGATATTTTTTCACAAGGTTAACATAAAAGCAGAGACCATTCTGGGGAAGGGATTTAGAAGCAAAATTAATTATTTCCCCAGTGTTTTAATTTTCTGCTTGTTAATGAAAAATATTTTATTTTTCAAGCATTCTCAGCTTTGCTTTTCTTTTCTATTCTCACCCTACATAACACCACAATAGACTTCAGTCTGTTGAACTGTTTCTTTCAGGTAAGAAAACACTTGGTCTGCTGTCTATCTTCTCTTGTGATCCAGATTTTACATGTGAGATTGTAAAGCCGTGTAGGGTTTGTTTTTTGAAATGTCACAGCTTAAAAAGTCACAACTCAGAACTTGATAGATTATTTCTTGAAGAGCTTACAAGTAATTTGCTGAAGAAACTACATACTCTTAAGTATCTTGTATTCAAAGGATTTGGATGGAAAATTCATCTGAAAAATTATTCAAAATCAAGTAATTCTCTTATTCTAGTTCTTTGGTCCTGGTAGAGCTTCTGAGAGAGAATACATCATTTAGAAAATGTTTATGCATGAAAAGAAACCAACCATGTCAATTTGTATGGCTGTGGGTATGTAGTGTGTGCATGCACATTTTATAGATCTAGTTTTACATACTGTAATTGGAAGCAAATAACAGTAGCTCGGTGTTATAGTATGTTTAATACTGCAACTGTGCCATTACTAGCAATCTCTGTTGGAAAGCATGGTTCACAGATACCAGCAAGTTGATGGATTGGTCTGTGAAATCAGAACAAATCTTCCTTATGATTCATTTTTTGCCACAGATAAGCCATAAAACAAAAACAGTAGATTGATGGAGGTTTTGGTTTTCTGCTCTTGTTTTAAACTGTACATGTAGAACAGGTTCTTCTATTTTATTGCCTGAAGCTGAACTGTCAGCATAAAAGATGTACAGACTTAATACCTGGGAGCTGGGAAGAGGAATTTCTTCCCACTTTTTTTGAGCACCACACAATATAGCTCATTACTGTCTAGTGTAAATTTGTTGAAAAGGCATTTTTGCTAATATGTATGAAATACTTTGCCTTGTTATTACCTCTCTACTGCAAGACACAGACACCAGTCAAGAATTATGAAGATTTTAAATTAAAATCTGTCTGTTCATATTGTGAGATCTTCTATATCTGTAAAAAATATATCAGGCTTGAGACATTATTTCGGTTCTTTGCCATTGTGTGTGTATGCGACTGATTTAGTGTCTCAGTTATATAACTGTAGTCAGTATACAACTATGAGTTTATTAAATCTGTACTTAATAATGAATAAATAAATATACTATAAGTTATGATAATATGCCAAGTAAAATAGACTAAAGTGATAACCATTTAGGTTTTGTTCAGCTTTGGAGATTAATTCTCTAGCTTATTTCTAGATATTTTTGTTCAGTGGAAAAGTGAAAATATGGACATTATAGAACTGTATGTTAAGTATGAAAGAGCATTGTGCTACATATTTTGAGAGGAGAAGAGAGGAAGTGGAACAGGAGCAGATAAACAGAAACACGTTGTGAAACAAAAGAATGAGGAATACGAAAAAGGAAGAAAATAAAAATAATTATTAAATATATAATTTTCCATGCACTTGGCAACAGTTTAAATTTCATGCATGTTAGAATACTTTTCATGTAGATATTTCTTTTCATCACAACAGATGCATATTTTTTGAAGCAGATTTTTTCGACACACATAAAAAAGCACTACTGCCTCAATTCCTGTTCATCATATTTTGGATGAGTCCTAGGCATGGAACAAGTTAATGTTCAACTACACTCTAGTTTTTTGTACATACCTTTTTCTTTTTTTTTTCCCCTACAAAGCTAATTTGATTCTTAACTATTGATTATTGAATTGGTTACATAAATGTATAAGTATATACAAATATATTGCTATATATTCATAACGCAGTGAAAACTGGAAAAGAAACCTTGAAACAAACAAAAAAAAATGCTGAAAGGCATTCTGGTTTAGGGTTTAATGGAGACAAACTTCTTTTGTGTTACATAACAGTTTCTTTCAGTTTTGCTTAATATCAATTTAAAGGAGGAAAAATAAAATGGCAAAACACTCAAACCACACATAACACAACTGAGCTTAAGCACAACTATTTAGCACAGGTGAAGCTTGAGCTTGACAGCATTTATTTCTTACTGAGAAAAAGAAACTGCTTTGAGAGATGGGTTGGGAGATTTTGGTAATCACTGCTTTGTTTGCTGGTTTATTTTTAATGGGATTTTACCAATAAGCAAATCATGAGAAGACACTAGACCTTTTCTCTTATTCTATGCTTTCCAACATGTATTATTTAGGTACTTAAAAAATGTTGTTTTTTCTTTCATACTTTTCAGAATGACATGTTGAAAACATGCTCTCTTTTATTTATTTTTTAATTCATGTAAAAAATGGCATGCTTAGGCTTACTTGATTGAAAGTTCCCTTTACCTTATCTTTTTTTTTCTCCATAACGAAATTCAGACATGACAGTTTATATTCAAAATATAAAAATATTGCTCAAAACATGAGAGTACAGAATCTACTCTGCTCAGTTTTTGGAAGTAGTGCTAGGAGATCTATAGACAAATTACTTTTCTCTTATGGAAGAGATAGGAATATGAACAAGTTAATTTAAATTAGATCTTTCTTGACTGGTGTAGGAAGATATGAGTTTCATTAACTACATGATGTAACACAGCTAGGCACGACAAGCTGGAGCATGTCTTCCAAGAAATTTCAAAACAGGTTTCTTGAATACCACTGTGAATGAAATAGCATATTTTTGTAGTAAGACTGATAAATCGAAATAGACCTTTCCTAACATGGAAACAAAATGAGTTGTATTTGAAATCAGTTCTGTAGCTATGCTCATAATCTCTGCCAAAATTCTGTGCAAAATATATTTATTCTACATTCATAGAAGACAAATAATTTTGTGTTTAGGGTAGAGAACCAAGCTTTTTCGTATATTTCTGTTTAAAAATGGTAACCTACATTTCTATTTAGACACTTGGATTAGTTCTTACAGCTATTCAGCAGTGGGATTCAGCTCAAATGTAGACGTCTAGATTAAGGTAAACATTCTGTTGATTCTTTTAAGTAGATTTAAATTGATATTTACTATAATAGGAACTTAGATACCTAGCTGGAGTATGAAACTCCTTCGTTGGAGGCATCTAAGTGTCAGAATCTGGGACTAAGCCCCACTTCCATTTCATACAGAAAAAAACATGTAGGTGTATGAACACCACAAAATATTAGTAGATGTTGAGTGGAAAAGTTTGAGATAGTTCAGTGTCAGAAGCAATCTGGACTCATTAGTGAATTTCTTTGCTCAGGCTTATCAGCTGTTCCACAAGGAGTCATTTAAAGATATTTTACAACGATTAGGCCAGAAAGTGATATTTGAAAAACTTAGCCAGTATGTAATTTACAGTAGTGTTCACAATCTCCTAGGTGCTTTGCACATAGTCAAGAAAAAGAAGGCTTTGTTAGAGAGAGATCAGTCTTTCAAAAGCAATTATGGAGAAAAAAAATAATAGAATGATTTGATTTTACATGTATTTTGCATTTTCATTTTGTTTTCATTTTTACAAACTCCTGAAATTGCTGTTTGTCTGACTGGTTTCTTGGTTAACAGAAACTTTTGAAACAGTATCTACCCAAGCACACAGAACTAGAATTAAGTTTATGCGTATTATCCAGACATAGACATCTATAATAGAAAATATAATTGCCCGATGTAAGTGAGAAAATGAAATCTCATTATTAAAAACTGGAGACTCTTGACTGAAGAAAGCCATTATCAATGCCTGTTTCCAAGAAAACTTCAAGCAGACTTACCTTTCAAAATGTTAGTCAATAACAATACAATAAATAAATAAATAAATAAATATTGCAGAAAATAATCATTAATTAGTTCCATAGCTCATGGAACTGTACGTTTTGTTAGCAGGTTATCATACAGAGGGTAAAGTGAAACTGAATATTTAGCATGTTTGTCACTGGACATTTCATAAAAGTGCTTTATTGCAAATCAGAACTGCTTGACTTTTTTGTACTTTTATAATCGCATATATTAATAGTGTGGGGTTTTTTCATACATATGGAGGATGACAGCTTTGTTTCTCTAATACATATTAAATGATATCCTTGTGAACATCTATGTTTATGTATCTATATGAAGATGATCTCTCAGACAAATTGTCAGTGGGATACAAATCTGCCTTTTGCCCTGTAACTTTGACAGACTCGTCTGCCCCAACTGGTCTCTTTTGCCAACATCTGTTTTATAATTCCAAAATTATATGCACATCAAAGAGAAACAATTTAAAAGAAATAAATTGCTAGATAATTATTTTGTAAAATTTTTGGCAAGGCTGAATTTTCACAGATGAACTTCATGTTCAGCAGCTTTTCTGTGTTAATAGTGTCAATATTATGTGCCCTATTTCAGGAACATAATGTATTCATGCTTGATTTTGATCATGTGTCACCTCCTTAAAATGAAGAAAATTGTATATTCCTTCTGAAAGGGAATAAAAAGTGAAAAGTGAAAAGTGAAAGTATGTAACTTGACTTGAATGTCAAAAATGATGCAACTTACTCATGTGGTCATGCAGCATATCTGAAGATGCTGTCGTGAAGTAATTTTTGTCCTTTTCCTGCCTATAACACTTCAAACCTTGCCTGTAATTTTGGTGGGCAGAGAGAAATTTTATACAGGCAAAATAAATCTTACATCAGGTATGTTTTAGACCTCAGCCTGTTACTACATTTTAAGATAATCACATGGCACAAGTTAAGGATTTTATCTATATTACAAATCTGATCTCAGAAGGCTTTACATTCCCTGTTGCAGCCTTTGATAACTCAATTAATCTCTCAAGAAGTTGGGAGTAGCTGATAAATTCACTTTAATGTTAAATCAAGTACCCCAGCAGGTTTCACTTAATATGATTGCTTCTCAGGGAGTTGAGCTCTAGAGGTGATACCTCCCAAATGGAGACTTTTGCAAGGAATACGTGGGCCTTGAGAACAGATTAAAAGAAGTATCTGTACCAACATAGCTTCTTGCTATTAATAAAGTTACTTCAGATCATGACAGTGATCCCATTCACTCAGATGGTTGTCCGTCTAGTTTAAGTTAATTTAATCAGCAACCTTAGTTCCCTCCATGGAACAGATTCCGTGAATATGGTGAATGATCTCAAGAACTGAGAATGTCATTACACAAGCTGATTTTAACCTTTCCATTTAAACACTGTCTTTTGGGGTTCCCAAATCCTATTGGCAGACACATGTTACTGAATAACAAGTAGAAGGGGATTAGCTACATCTGTGTTGACTGTGTCTTCAGAGAATGCTAACAATAATGTCAGTTCTGATTGTCTACCTGTAGGAAATGAACAAAGAGTATGTGTTAGATGAACAACAGGATTTAGTGTGGTAAATAGATGGAGGTCCCCGTAGAAATCAGCTAGCAAAGCAGAGAGAGAAAAACCCAAATGAGAAAATGCTGCTTACTACTTGCAGTCAATTGGCATTAATAGGCAGACTGCCATTGACCTTCTGATTAGGATTACAGTCTTGCTAGAAGGAAGACTTGTATTTTAGATGTATTCGTCCATGTCATCAGAGATACGTGTTATCTTCATAGAGAAGGCTAACTCTAACACTGGAAGCATACGGAAGATGCTGTATTGTCTTTTCCAGAAATAGAAAATAAATAGTGACCAAAGTACACATATCCCTATCTGTGTGGAATACTTTATTTTGTATTTTTATTCCACTTTTTCCTCTTTGAAATTTAATGGGCAATTATATTCAATGATAATTTGCTCTTTGTTTTATAAAAGAGATTCTCAGTAAGCAAAATATAATGTAACTTTAGATATGATTTTTTTTCAAAGGAAGAGTTTGAATCAAATTAATTTCTGATGAATTCCAGGGAAGTTCAAGAGAGACATTTTGCATAAACATTTAAAATTAATATATGATTTCATTTTTCTTACTTGAAAATTAGAGTTACATAATAGCTTCTTTCTATGCATTTAGCCTATTAAAGACTATTAGTTTTCTAGATTTTTCATACAGTTTTATCATTGTTTTTCCTTAATATGCCCTTAGTTTTTTTTTTGTTTGTTTGTTTGTTTGTTTTGGTTTGGGTTTTTTTTTTTCTGTCACAAAAAAAAAAAAAACCTCTGAAACTGAGAATATCTATTTCAAGATAAGTTAGCTGAAAATATGGAGGCAGTTTGTAATATCCAGCTGTAACTGAATTTATTTGAATATCATGTAAACCAGTAGGCTGTAGTGGCTAAATGTAGCCATGCTAATATATCACAGGAACATTTGATAATACGGATGTGCTCTACAGGATTACCATCATTGATTTTCCACTTGATTATCTTTTTAAAAAAATTAACTGCTAAATAAGCATGTCAGCTTTTCAGAGGACTGTGACTGATGTTTTATGAACAAAGTTGTTGACAGTATGGGGATCCTTGTTTATCATCTCAGCCTGACTCCCTCAGAAATGCCATCGCTTAATCAAAAAGCATATGCCAAATTTAAACTGATTATTTATTTAAAGAAGGGATGAATATTTGGGTTGATGTTGGAAAGACGTAGATATAATGATTGGGAAAACTTAAGTGTACTGAACCTTTAAAATAGGAATTTTGAGCTCAGAACTATTTCTGGGAATGAAGTCAGTGAGTGGTGGGAGTTTGAAGTATGCTACTCCATACCAATAAATTTTATTTTGGCATATTGTGTTTTATTTTTGAGAATCTCAGAAAACCTAAAATCTCATTCCAAGTTCCAGAGCTATCAATTCTGCATTCTCAGGACAAGCAGGAAGGCATGAAGAATTTGACACATAAAGCTGTCTTCCTCTAATTTCCTAGTTATGCATAATTTAAATGCATGCTTTGGTAATATTTGCAAAAGATTTGTAGGTCTGAACTGTAGATAAGAGAGCAAATTGGAATTTAGCACTCTTTTGCATACTACTCAGTGCCATGATGTGCTTGGGATTCAGATTGATCTGGGAGCCAACAGAACCTGGGCAGCAAAATCAAGGTACATTGGCTCAGTAGATTTGGTGGGGAGTTTGGCTATAAATTCAATTAGGAGGAAGGATGAAGTGCTGCCTACTATCCCCACTTGCTCTGTACACGAAGTACAGCTGATCAGCTGCTCTAAATTTCTCTCACTGAATTCCTGGCAGTAAAGATATAAAATTAAATAAAATTATAAAGAATTCTTCATACTGGTCAAACATTTTGTTTGTATAAAGATGGCAGTCCTTGTACAAAGAAGTGGCAAAGCCATCTGACAAGAAGTCAGATGGAACCAGAGCTGCAGCCTCATGGAGCGAATGGATCAGCTACAATTTTCCTCAATGCATAGGAGCAAATTCCTGTATGTTCCTGCAGGCATTCGAAATGCAGTACTTTGAAGCAAATTTTACATGTGTAAAAGATGTAGTAGTTTGCCATTAGCATGGTAGCACAATATTAGAGGAGAAAAATAAGTTGTTTTACTTTTGCAAGGAAGTATCTCAATGAAGAAGGAATTTTGATCTGACTAGATGGCAAATTAATATTCTGTAGAAATCCTGGAAGTTACACATGCAGGTAATCTCTAGAATATTGCTTTGCAAGGAGATATTTTTCATACTAACAGGGACACATTAGGAGCAGATCTTGGAAAAGAGAATTCATAATGCTGAGTTACACACTGAAGTCCTATTTATATTCAATAAAGGAAAATTGGACCCTTAGACTCACAGCAGACGATATGTTGAGTGTTGAAAAGCTTAAGCCAATTAACTAAAAAAGTCAAACCATCATGTGTATGTGTCTCTGACATAGAGGTAGGCAATTTCAGGATCTACCTGAATGCACACTGCCTGTGTGTTTAGTGAAGATAGTATTTTACCTGGTGCATATCACCAAGTGCAAAGTAACTCTTTGAATCCACTCTTCTCCATTGTCTCTAAAGTCAGCATAATAATTCTAGATAATTTTAATTGCCAGAAATTCAGTTCTATTGTTGTTTCTGCTTCTAGAAAGATTATTCTTTCTCTTATAGCTGCTATTAAGCATCAGATAATAAAATGATATTCAGCACCTCAGTCCACTTTCTGTGCACATTTTTTTTTTAATCCTTTGACTGATGAGAACTCTCCCAGAATTTCTTAAGTTAGATGAAAGATCTAATTTGTTTCCTTGTTGCATGCTAATGAAGTTTAAAGAAGAGAGCTAATAAAATTATAGTTTGCCTTCATACTCAGTAGGATTTAACATACATGGTAGGAGCTGCAACTTCAGCCAGGTCACTTGATAACTGCATAGTTCAATTTTGGAACTTTAAGGAGAATCCCAAACAGACTTAGGTAGTTATATTTGCCTTAGGAAAGAGTATGCTTCATAGCCTTTCTTATAGAAATAACTTCTTGTAAAAGATGTGTGCTAAGCATATTTAATTTTGTTACCGTGAATGATGGCAGATGTCAAATTACCAGTATTGGTTATTGTTTGTTTATTTGTATTACTTTGCTGGAGGGTTTGAGGTGAACATTGACAGAAGGGCTAAAATAACTTCAAAAAGTCTTCAGCTTAGTGTTCATTCTTTGCAGCTACCTGCATCTTTTAGAGTATTACTATTCTGCATGGTCTGACTAACTAAAGAACAGGATTTGCCATGCTCTTTGATCCCTTCGAAATATATTGAAATCTGAAATCAAGTGCTTTTTGCCTGAGTTTGACTTCACTGGCAACAGTAAGCTGAATAATTTATTAGGATGTAGAGTCACCCTAACATCACCTAAAGAAATTATGACATATATTCAGAATAGGTCCAGCTATGTCTGGCAGATAACTGAGAGCTCTGAAGTCTAATATGGATAAAAGAACCTGGAGGAACAACCGAGAAACCTTAAAAGAAAAAGAAAAAAAAAGAAAAAAAAAAAAAAGAGAGAGAGAGAGAGAGAAAGAGAGAGAGAGAGAATAAATAGACAAAGGAATTCCAGCCAAAACATTTATAGAGGAAACAAACCTGTTTGATTAAGAGGCTGTACGAAGTGGTAGATGTTCTCATACCAAAAAGCACAATTTCTATTTAAAAAAACTTTGAAGGCACAACTAAAATTCTTTGTTGGTAGCAATATTGAAGAGCTCTTTGAATATCTTGCCAATAATGCAAAAATTGTTCTAACAACAGCAAAAACAAAAGAACTATAAATATCCTACCATTTATTTTCTTTGCATTAATCACATAGGTCAGAGGTTTTTTACATACTAATACTAGGGACAATTAAGTCTGTTTAACACAGAGACAGATGCCAGATGTATGCATGTAACAGTTACTGAGGAAGCATATGCATAGTATCAACTCTACAAATAGTCAGGCTCCCTAGGTGCTCAACAGTTTTGAAGCTATGGGAGGGAATGTTTTTATGTTAGAACATTTTCCCTTGGTGATAGCAAATTAGCTGCCTTGTATCCATCTTCAGCTGCAACTGCGAAGTCACTTGAGAGCTTACAAATAAGTTTAGCACTCTGCTAAACTGCATCTTAGATACCTGAGAAGGAAATGTACCATGTGCGTGTTGTAACAGATAAACTGAAGAAAAAGAAAAAAAGAAAAAAGCTTGATTTTTTGCTTCCCGTTAGACAATTATTTTATATGTTAATTCCTTAAAGAATTTGTGCAAGGTCAGACTGAGCCACTGAGCCTCAATTCCAAACACAGTGCTTCACATAACAAATATTGTCTTCCTGGGAGCTAAGGCAATCATGAGATCCAGTTTTCTTCCCTTCTCATTAGCTGTGATACTGAAAATTAAAACTAAAAAAAATCTGTGGAATTATCTCTTGTGTTTTCTTTCCAAGAGAACAAAAAAGCTGACAGGAGTGGCACCCATTTAAATGAAATCATGGTGGAAGATATGCATGAAACTGTAAATGAAATAAGTATTATGATGATGGCTTCCAATAAATGGAAAGTTCTTAAAAACAATGATATTTTGCAGCATTTTATAGCATGTCTGTCTTATTTCTAGGGGCATAGCATCTCCATCATCTCTGCACAGTAACAATTTTCTTAAAGGAATTTAACAGATAGGCACTGACTGACATATTTTGATTCCTTCAGCAGCTTTAAAGGTAGCAGCTACAGCTTCTACTTGCTTTGGGAGAAAGTGTTTAACTTACTTCACTGCTGGGTTTCCTTCGAAGGGTATTTTTACAAGTAATCTGAGGGCACTGGTAAGAGCAATTACCTTGACTACGTCTGACTTGGTTGTGGTGTTTGTAATTAGCTTTTAAGTCTACTTCCAGAACTGAAACACATTTCTTATAGTAATATGGTACCAATGAAAGATTTCCAGAGACCAGAAAAATAGCTTCTAATGCTTAGCAGACTTAAAAAGTGAAGATATTAGTGAAAACAATGAACACATATGCCAACATCTTTGGAAATAGATCCTAAATTATCCATTTTTCTTAAAGATATGTGTGGTCGTGTCACAGTCCTCTGACATCAATACAATAAACGAAGCTGTAACAAATGCAAAGATGACAAGTAAAATTATGATTCTCAGTTGAGCAGCTCAGCTGCTGCAAATAAAAGTAACTGCCAGGAAAGATTTTCTGTATTAGTGTTACTAATATATATAGTCTCCTTGATCCCTGAAATAGAAGAAAGTTACCTTGAACGTAGGGGTTTTGATGAAGTATCTGGGGAAATAAAGACACGCACACCCTGAAATCACCTTCATTCAGTACCTTTTGTAGATTCATTTACAGTTCATGGAGAACTTGAAAATATTTTATTCTATCTATTTACATGTACAATTTTCCTTACCAAAATATTTATGTTTAGAGAGTCAAATTTAAAAAGGCATCCCTTATTATTCCTTCTGATTGATCTAATTAAAGCACCATGCAGGCAGAAAGCTGAATAGAAAAACATTATGAAACTTGAATTCCTAAAAGAATGCGGGTGCTCCATAAATTGGCACAAGGGTATTCCCATTTTGAGATTTCTTTTGAAGGTGGTGATAAAGCATAACACCAGCAATCTGCTAAACAATAGTCTAGGGCATCATCTAATCAAACGATAATGAATATGCTACTTATCATGGCATAGGGAGACTCCATATGAAACTGTTAAATTATTTATTTTCTTTTCCTGGGAAGATATTTCTGTGTCTCTGTGTCCAAAAAAGAGTTCCTTAAGATGCCTGAACCTCTTGTTTTTTAGTTCTGAGAACAAAAGTGTTCTTCCTCCTGCTCCATCAGCTACATTGTGCTTCCCATGAAGTCCAAAGTGTTAAGACCTTTATACCAGCTGTTTGAAGCAAAGAATGTTACCCAGTGGGCTTTTCCATCTATCAGTATAAAACAGACATGGTCTCATTATGCCTGGTAAAGGAGATTTTAACTGTAAATCCAGGCAGGCTGGCAGGAATATGGGGGAAGCTGTATTCTTTTTTTCACCAAAGTAGCCAGATTTTGAATGATTCATCATGAGTATAGCCTTTAGAAATATTTTTTGTGTGTGTGCGTGTGAGAGATTCTGCAAAGGAGAACAGCATTCGAAAAGCTTTCATGTGTTGATTCAGTACTGGACAAAATTGGGTTCCTATACAGAACCTGATATTCTTCAGTTCAAGAGAATTTACCTATATTCAGAATGTAAACAGAGCCACCGAAACATATAGAAACAGATTTCTTTAGAAGCTTGTTTTTCTCCTGAGTTGCACCCTCATCAGTCAATAACTATAAACAAGTTGTCACATCCAAATTTGAGACAAGCTTACAAAGCAAAAAGCTCAGTGTTTTGTAATTAAAGATTTGTATGCTGAGGTAATTGGCAACTGGTGAGGAAGGCTCACCAGTATAATATATAGCTAATCATTGGTGGCTTGGCAGTGTGACAAAAGGGGATACCTTATTTAAATTATGGAGCTTTTACATCGATATTTTCAGGAAATGTCAACAGCGTGGTTATATTTTCATTAACTTTGTCTTTCTTTCCTGCTTTTGTTTATTACAGTCACTTGTTACCTTGTCTCTGAATGTACAATCTATCATTATGTGTATGGGATGCAGCAACATGGGGCTGCTTAATTACTGGATTCCTAAACATCACAACACAATACACAGTGTTAGCTTTTACTAAACATTACAAATTAGATATAGAAATTATTGATATTGGAGTGTCAGTACTGAAATAATCTTGCTGTAGAAGCTGTGGAACTGCCTTGATCAAGAGTAAGAAAACATGTTATATAAAATATATTCCTTCTAACAGATCCTCAAACCTATTTCCTTCTGCTAATCACTGCTGTTTCATCACCTTTCTTCTCCAGGAAGCAGCTTTTGGGATCTGCAAGATTTACTTTATAAAACCATGAACTTGTCAGGTCACTAAAGCTGCCCCGTGGACTGCTAAGTGCAGAGGTGGCTTAGAGAGTACTTGTACAGTCCTGCCTGCAGCACTGGACTAGGAAGGGTTTTTATGGCAGGATGGGGAAGTAGCCAAAATATCTTTTCATGACTGCCATATGGTCCTTTTGCTGCAAATTATAGAAGGTATCAGTCTGACTTACAGGTGAACTTTAGAAACCAAAACTGGACGTCCATTCTCAGCCTCTCCTCCTCCAATAGGAAGAAATTACTGCTCAGAGAGGCACTCTTCTTTTCCTCACAGCTGCCCCAGCCAGATAGGAAAGGAGATAATGAAGCACCAGAAGCATCTCATCCCCTTTCTTCTGGGTGATTTTGTCAAGGTGCTGCAACAGAGCATGAGCAACAGTTTCTAAGGCAGCTCACCTCCCATTAAGGTTGTGGGGGGTTGTTGGGATGTCCTTTGCCTTTTCAGTGTGTGGGGCTGGAATATTTTTTCAGTTCACTGTCTGCTATAAAAGGCTGTATTTATACAGTCACATTTGAGAAGCATATGGATAAATGTCAAAGGCCATGGGCTATGCCGAGAACATGATACAAATGGGTTTTTTTGTGCTTTGGAAGTTATGACAATGTTGGGAATTTTGGAAGCAGAGCCTATTCCTGTCTATGACTCACAGGTCTAATTTGCCTCCAGAACAGCAAGGCAGAGGCCAAAGACCCATTGTTGGGATCTGTGGACCAGCCCGCTGTGAGGATGGAAAATTTTCAGGTAATGAAAATGTTTTCTTGCTCTTATGCTGTCTTTAAATAGAAATATATGATTGCAGTTAAATTGTAAATATGAATTCAAAGCATGTTTATGTAAAATATATATATATATTAAATGCTCTGTAGTGCTTATTGTATTACTGCAGTGTTTCTCCAATATTTATGGTCTGGGACAACTGAACTAGCATTAAATCCATAGACTCACCAGCTTTTTTTTACTTTAAAATGCTTTATGCCATGTCAACATTAGAAATATGTTCTATTTATCCTCTGTCCAAAAGACAAGCAAGTAAGCAACCAAGAAAACAAACAAAAAAAAACAACAGGGGAAAACTTTGTAAGGATTATAGGCCTCAAATGCTTTGTTTTAATATCAGAAAAAGACCGCAAAATCCAAGAGGTTTAAAAAAGTGGCATTCTGTTCTTATTTTACTGCCAGTCATGCTGCTAATCTGAGCTACATAATTGCTTTGCCTAACTGAAAGGAGCTTTTAAACAGACAAGCCAATATAAATACTCAGAATGGAGACAGTTCTGTTTAATAACAGCAAGCATGTGTATAGAAGTATTTGTTTACCTCTGCTCATTTATGTCAAAATCAATTGTAATTAAACAGGAATCCAACCACAGAAGAAGTACTTTAGCTGATTGTTCTTGTCAGAAGTGTCATATAGCCATAGTCCTTAGGACATGTCAAAGAAGCCCATTATTTTCCTCTTCTAATAAATATCTACACACTATCCTTCCAGTTCTTCAGTAAAGGCAATTGTCTGTCTCAAATCAAAAGGCTTTCAGGTATATTACAGGAATTACTGAAGTTTTGAAAGGTACTTATTTATATTCTCCTTTGGACATGAGCTGGTTATTGTCCATCAGTTTATACATATGTACAGAAAATACAGGCCATATCTATTTCAAGTTATTAAAACATACAAAACACTTTATTCTACTAAACTAAAGGAAATACTGTTCCTCTCCCTGCCCTACATAATATGTTTGTGGTTGGACCAGAGAAATATACACTACAGAATATATACCTTGTTTCATTATTGAGTGAATTCTTAGTGGAAATATTTTCAGCAATGAGCACAAATTCACAAAATCAAGGGTAAGGGAGTCAGTGTGAACTGTATGTAGGCATTCAAATGTTAGTCTTTTTGTTTGTAAAGCAAAACAAGGGTCAGTAAATATGTGAATCACTACCCACTGTATAATGCAACTTGAGTATTTCAAGAGTGAAAGTGGATAGCAGTGTACAACTACAAGCTTCAGAAAGAATATACACTTTCGGGGATTGGTCCTCCAGTGTCTTTTTCATTTGGAGCTGTTATCACTGAGGCATTCCAGTGAAACATCCCTGAAAATTATTGATTATTTTTTAGCTTCCATATTTACAGAAAAGAAGAGGGAAAAAAAAATCTATTAGGAGAAGCTATTAATGTGATAGTAAAAACTAAGTGTCACCTGTTGAGAGAGAGAAAAGGAATAAATGAGTAAGACACCTAGAAGAATAATTCACATTGCCTAGGACAATCAAACATAACAAAATGTTCAGTTATTTATGTATTTATTTATACAAATACTAATTTAATCTTCACTGATGAGCATATGTTCATGAAGTGGAACACTTTTGTTTTACATTTTATGAGTAACAAGCTGTTGGAAAATAATGCACATAAATGGCCCCAATTCTGTCTGCCTTGCTGCACTTCAAACACAGTTTGATAAAAGCGTTTACATGTTTAGGGAGGAAAATGATTTTATATATGTATGCATGTGTATGTCCAGGCTTGTGTGTAGGTAATATACATGCATATATATATTTTAAATCTGATTTTCATTATGCTCAAACCTTCATATTTCTCATTGCATTATATGGTGTACTTTTATACATACTACAGTGTTCTTCATCTCACATGATATATTTCTTGGAAGTGTTTATATGCTGAGGTTTTATGTACAGGGATTGTTTACTTCTTATTTGCTTTGCAGCTTCATGTATGTGTGTGCAATTAAAATAATTAGGGTCCAATTTAATTGGAAAACTATTAATTTATGAAGTCAGTTTGGCTACAGTGAGTCACTGTTGTGTTTATTGCTTTTCTTAAGATAAAAAAATTACATATTTCTTTGTTATCATTATGCAAGTTTTATGTGATTAATAAATTCAATTGCAATATCTCAGTTTTAGGCATTGAAGGGAGCCAGATATCCAAAGTATTAATTAATTAATTAGTAAAATATATTCACAGTGAAATCCTGTATTTACAGTGAAGTACCTGTATTTAAAAGTATTCATAGTATTTATGAGGAAAGAATAGGAAATTAAAGGTAGCACAATAAGAGCATCTTTTGCATCATACTTGATACAGAATGCAGATGTTAATTACTAACTTCTCTGGTAAGGAAGAATAAAATACGTAACATATGTCATAGGTAGCACTAAAATACATACTTTGCATTGCAATTTATATTTTTCCAACATATTTTTTTCCTAAAGCATCTTAAATTTCAGTCCAGTAAAAGTTTCCTATCTAGGTGACTGTTGTTTCCAGACAGCTTCTTTCTTTTTCTTTTGATGGCAGATTATTTAGCAGTTCTATTTTCGTGTGTGTTCTCCCTGAAGTGCATGAAGTACTTCTGACTGTTTACCCTTAGAGCTCCAGAGAGTTTGGAAAACCTCTAGGCTGCTTCTGTTTATTGTACACACTTGCACTGTTAAAGGTTTATTTTCAACACATGGGAGACAAGCACAGAAATAAAGACCAATGGTGCATGTCACTCTACCAGCGTATCTTGATGTATAGCACAGTGTTTGACCTATTTTATGTATATGTATTTATATATCTACCTTTAAATCTATTCAGTTTTCTCACAAACACTAATTTGGCCTTTGGTGGTGATAGTTCATTTCATATTTGTAGTTTCTACTGCTAGTACTAAAGGGCCTGTTCGATTTTCCTCTCTGTCTGTTATATGTAGCAGGCAAAATTACAAGGTAATAGTGAGATGAGTGGCTTATAATGTATGATAATCAATATTTGAAATCCATTTCCCACAATGTGACACAAAAAAAGTGAAAGAAGTGAAAGACAGATATTCAAAACTAGAGTACCAAAGCTCATGAACCTGCCATGAATAGGTGGTTTTCACTCCAAGGTCAATCAGGATATTTTTTGTCACAAAACTGCCTTCTTTTTTGGCTTCATATTTAATTCTCTCACTGCTAAGGTGCCCAAGGATCAGAAATGGAAAGTTAGTCAATACTATGAGTATGAATGCAATCCTGTTATAGCAAATGCAGGAAATGAGACAGGAAAGGAAGATGTGACATGCAATATACATTAAATATATGCTATATGTTATATATCTCTTCTACTTAAAGAGATTGCCAGCAAACTTTGTATTTTTATTGATGCCAATGAATAATGCAAATACTGTAAGTTATCCTCATATTCAGCATATGTGTGCACACATGAAGTAATAAATTCAAATTACAGAATGTAACTCAGTAACAAAATTAAACAAATCAGTTTTGAAAACCTCAAAGTATTGTTTTTGGCACACTACTAAGTACCTAGTGTAGTTAACGTATTTCCAGCGGCTGAGAACTTCTCTGATCTTTATCTTTCATCTCAAGTGTGTTCATTGCAGTCTCAGTTTGGGTTTTAAAATAACAGCCAGGTTTTAAAATAAGAGTGGAAAAACAAATCTCCTATTACATAAGTTGTTCAGCTCTGCATTTTATATGTATGTAGGTTGCTCTGAAAGTAATGCCTGCTATTTATTTCCATGGAAACTACAACAGATATGAAGAATACAATAACACCATTTGAAAGAGCAAACTTGAAGCTGCAGAACATTACTTTTTAACGCAGACACCACCATTAGCTATGCATTTTCACCAGTGATGAACAAGAGACTGCATACCATGCTCATAAAAATGTGTACGACCATCCAGAATGCGGTTTGTCTTTCATGTCATTGTCACCACTGCTGAAATGTACCACCTACCATCTCACTGTGCACATACTCACTCCTTGATCTTCGTATTCAGCAAGCATTGATGAATATCAATGGGAGCAACTTTTTCTGCATAGAGTTCAATAACACCCCTTTGTTTCATACGCACATTCATGTCAGACATCATTTTGTCAGTACCTCTCTGCTGCCATCTGTCATACAGCAACAAAATGCAATGAAAGAGTGGCAGGGAGGTTCAAACTCTACTGCCATACCCTCAACTGACATTGGCCTCTGATGTCATGGGCCAAGGTAATAAAATAGGAGATACTACTTTCAGAGCAGCCTTTATATACATATATATATATATATATATATATATATGTAGAAAGTAGAAAATTATGAAAGATAATTTTAAGATAATATAACACAAAACCAGTGGCCAAAAGGCTGTAAAAATTGTGAACTCTCAATGCATTAAATACAGTTACCATGTTTTACAGGCAGTGCTACATTCTATTTATTTATTCATTTATTTTCTGGGAGATATAAAGGAAAAAAGATGATTTCTGCTTTCATGAAATATTTTAAAAGAGAGCAAAATGATAGGGAGAAATCTTTGTTCACTGATTATGTAGTTCAGAGCATTTAACAGCTGCTAACAAATGTACCATCTTTTTTATTTTATATTTTGTTTAAAGGAAATGAAATTATATATATATATATATAAGAAAATGCAAAAAATAGCTAAATTTGCAAAATAAAAGTTTGTTTGCAGAAGTAAATTAATTTTTAGAGAATCCTTTAAAAGGACCAAAAATTTTGCTCAGCATTGTCATGAATTCCATATAAGAGTAAAATAATTTTAGAGATTGGTTAGAGAAAATCCTAAATGAAGCAGTTATTATTTTTCATTACTATCTAGACGCACTTTTTAAGCCAGAGGCTATGTTTACCGCAAATCCACTCTGTAGAATTCAGTGGAAGAGAAAAAATAGCAGAAACAAATTAGAGGAAATATTTGCAAAATCTAAAATTCCAGAATTCTTATAGAAAGGTCTTGGTTTGCATTGGCCTTGGAGCACCCTTATTTATTTATTTATTTATTTATTTATTTCAGTTTATCTCTGTTGGATTTCTATGCATAATAAAATCTAACCAGACTTCAGCTTTTATTATCTATTGCCCATTCCCTGTTAAAACCTGAAACCTTCCTTTCCAGTATTCTTGCTCTATGTCCCATTTAAAATGTTTTGATTTGACATTTTTTTACAGTGTTTTATGTTCTTTTTTTTTTTTTTTTTTTTTTTTGAGGGAGAGAGAGATTAGAAGTTTTAGCAGTTGCACACAGCAGCTGTTTGAAGCTGTGGAAGCTCTAGAAAACTAGATGCAAAAAACCTTAGTGGAGGTGAACTAATGGTTGGAATGAGGTGTCTAAATTTTCCTTTATATGTATGAAATTTATAGCTACATTTTTCATTAAGCAATTGTTCCATGTATGTTGTGCCTGCCAGCATGAGTGCCAACTCCATCTCATTCGAGTGAAGTAAAATCACAACTTTTCCTAGCTCTGTTAGTGTGTTACAGTCTTAGGGCTGGGAATATATTTTCACCTTACTTTTCGTTATGACTAGTTCAGCTTGTATTGTACGGTAAAATCATAATGAAGCTTGCTTATCCTTGGAGATCCCCTACAAATTTTATCTTTAAAGCATGTATGTTATATTCTCTTCCTCAAAAATCACTCTGTATCCTTCTCTAACTGTACTTTGTTCTCTCTTGCTTTTGTTCTTTCTTTTCTGAAAGTCTTATACCATTCTTAGATTTAAGGAAGGGAGGAAGGAAAGAAGTAAGGAAGAGTTCATACAGAATGACAGTTTTTTGAAGAACTGTATTAACAACTCACAGATCTAAGTAAATTTTGAGTAACATATTATTTTCTTATCCTGATAAGTAACTAAATATGTTAGATTTAAAACCAGACAAGCCCATAAAATAAACCAAAGCAAAACAAAACACAATTAAAACAAACAAACAAACAAAAACCAAATTGAATTGATTATTCTTTTTTAAAATTTATTATTATTATCATTTATGTATTTATTTTATTTATTAGACTAGATATTAGGAAGAAATTCTTTACTGTGAGGGAGGTGAGACACTGGAACACGTTGCCCAGATTGGCTGCGGATGCCCTCTACCTGGAAGCATTCATGGTGGCGCCACGGTGGATGGGGCTTTGAACAACCTGGTCTAGAGGGAGGTGTTCCTACCTATAGCAGGGGGTTGGAACTAGGTGATCTTAAAGGTCCCTTCCAACCCAAATCATTCTATGATTCTATGATTCTATGAATTATCTCACTCCAATTTAACTGATAATTGAGATGTAAGACAATTTTGATTAAATTTAAGCCATACTGTATTCATGTATTTTCATAAATGTGAACAAATCTACTTACACTGTTGGATGCTCGCAGAGGACGTGATTCAGGTTTCTCAGTGCAACTGTTCATGAATCTGGTGGTTATTTGTAGACATCAAAAGATTACAGGGGGGTTATTTCCTAATTGAATGATTATGATCAGTTAGAATTTGTCCTATCATCAGGTCAAGAAGTTTGCTCAGCTTTTTTCAAGACCTGTTGTGAATGTCTCTGCGAATGTGTATAATTAATCCTGACATATACACATATACATACATAGTTATAGTTTTTTGTTTTGTTTTGTTTTAATCCAACTGAATTTGAGGTATTTTGTATGTACTGAATTCCTCAAATCAAATTTGAAAGCGATATGTCCACTCTGTCAATCAAAATAGTTAATAGCAATGTGTGGCTGATCAAAACCCAGAGATAGTAAGGGGTTTATTTATGGGGTCAGCATTGACTGGAGAGTACTGAAAAATTCAAGAAAGAAGTGAAGGTAATTTGCATCATAGTTATGCATTCCTGAAAATACAAACAAACAAACAAACAAACCAAAAACCACCAACCTTCACAAAATGCATGTTTAAAGCATATTTCTGGAATCTTACTGCTTTCTGAAATTGAGTTAGAGTCATGTATACATTTCAAAATGGTGAGTAGTGGCACAAACATATTCTGTGTTGCTTTCTGCAACAATGATGTTAGCCACCTGTGCTAGACCTCTCCGCACACTAACCAATTAGCTGATCAGGGCCAAATGACTGCATACGCACACCAATATGATGAGCAGCAAAATGCATTTATTCACTATCAAATACAGCTTATGTATATTTTTACCTACATAACCGTGCTGTCATGTCCCACCCTGATTGGTTCACACCAGATAACATTGTGCCTTATTTGGCCATTTCCACATTCTTTTCTCATCCTTCTTCTTCTTCTCCTGTTTTCTCTGCATCAAGGTCAGCACGATAGCACTGTCTCTCTATGCTTAGGGAGAGGCCTGTCCCATATATCCCATACCCCCACAAGACGCCTACTACAACAATTCTGTTAGTTCAAAAATACAGTCAAACTAAGGTTTTTAAAGCATTGTAGGATAGGAAGTATTAAAATTTATGTTCTAGAAATGTAGTGAATTTAAAAAAAGAGAGAACTATTTAACTGTATTATTTGAAAGAAATAAGAATATAGAAATCCCACAATCATTATCATTTCAAATAGCATGTCATGGTTTGTCATTCTTCCAAATCGTATGTACTGAGCAAATCGTATGTACTGAGCAAATAATTTTCAGTTATTGCACCAAAACAAAAAATAGTAAAGCTGATTGTATGATCCATACTCATGTCTAATAAAATTGCAATATGCACTTTTTGACAAGCTTATATTTAATACATTCTGATGGAAAATTCTAGTTCCCTGTTCTCAGCAGGAAAAGTAGGCTTTTTAAGAAAACCTTTTTATTTTGTGACTGTCATACAACATAACAATTACAAAAGAAATGGAGGTGACAAAAATGAAAAGCCAGCTTGCTGATTCTTGTGAAGTGTTTGTATTTCCAGAAAGGCAGTCATTGCTCAGTTGTTTGATTTGAAAAATTAATCCTGATAATGCCTTTTTAGTTCTTTAAGTACTGCTCACTATTTTCTAGGATGAGTTTTACAGAACAAAGCCTAACAGATTTCTACAGCAGATTAGTTTACAGCTGAAGCTCAATTCCACTGAGAATGATTCTCTAATGACCCCTTTTTACTTCCACTGGGCTGTGTGAATGTTTTAATACATAGAGAATAGCATAAAATAAATCTAATGTCTCAACTAGTAGATCTATGACATCCTTCTGAAATATTTTAATTATAGGTTTTCTTTTTTCTCCATAGTTAAGAAACCAGATGTCAAGTAAGTCCATCACAAGTTGATCGTAGATACTTCATTAAAGAAATCCACTTATAACTAGAGTTTTTCTCTTTCTCCTTTGTTTTACAGAACAAGAAGAATGTGTTAACTGCACAGATGAATGCAGAGTGCTTGGTCATTCTGACAGATGTTGGATGCCACAGTTCCCTGCAGCCAGCCAGGCTGAGAATGCAGATTATCGCACAAATCTCTTTGTACCCACAGTTGAAGCTAATGTTGAGACTGAGACTTATGAAACTGTGAACCCTACTGGGAAAAAGACTTTTTGTACATTTGGGAAAGACAAGAGAGAGCACACTATTCTCATTGCCAATGTTAAACCTTATTTAAAAGCCAAACGTGCCCTGAGTCCTCTGCTTCAGGAGATTCCCTCAGCATCGAGCAGCCCAACAAAGACATGCATTGAGCCTTGCACCTCAACAAAAGGACCTCTGGATGGTTGTGAAGTGAAATCAGGAGCCTTGGCTGAACCAAACAGCCAGTACTTGTCAACTGACAGTCAGTATCTATCGCCTAGTAAACAGTCAAAAGACACTCCCTTCATTGCATCAGATCAGATGGCTAGGGCCTTTGCAGATGTGCATTCCCGAGTGAGCCGAGACTCAAGTGAGATGGACTCTGTTCTGGAGCAGTTAGACCGTTCAGCCCGGGATCTAGGCAGGGAGTCGGTGGATGCCGAGGAAGTTGTGAGAGAAATAGACAAGCTCTTGCAGGACTGTCGGGGAAATGACCCTGTGGCCATCAGAAAGTGAGGGGGAAAATAAGGACAGGCTGGCAGTTACGTTCCTCTTCTGCTGATTAAAACTAACTAAATAAAAAATAAAATCCCCTGGTTGTAACAGATTTACAGGAATGAAGGAAGACCAATGCTGCTTTAAGGCTTTTAGTGAACATCTGAAGTGCCCACAAGTATGTTCTTTTCACTGCTCTTTCTTTTTGACAGATAACACTGGTTTCATTTTGACCAAACTTTCATTAGGACAGAGTCAAGTACACAAAGAACTATATGAATGAGGAAAGACGGTGCCATTTTGACAATCTGATAGGAAAGTGCGAGAAAGGTGGAATGGAAATACGTCTGATACTTTAAGACTGTCCTCAATAGCTGATGCTGACTTTACTGTTTACGTACAAACCCCAAGAAAAACAGGGTTGAATATTTCTGTTCTGTGGTGGATTTCCAGCAGTCACCACAGGCTTCTACGGAAAGTCCTAAAAGAGTTCTTGTAGTAGTCCAAGTGACACCAAACATTAACATTCATTTGTGGTAAACATTTATGTACAAAGTTATCTGCCACAAATAAGAGAGGGAAGAAAAAAAAAAAAAGAACTAGAAAACAAAAGACACCATTCAGATCATTATTCAACCAGACATATCCTGATCATCAGTAAAATACTTCATATCATATTAAGATTAAATGTAAAATGATATAGTCCATCTTGTCCTGCACACACATCAGCTAATTCACTTGAAAAAGAAGAAAAAAAATAGTATCTATTTAGCATTTTAGTGTCCAACAAAACTATAAACAGTTAGTGGTAAGTTTAAAAGAAAAAAGAGGAGAAAAATACCTTTTGAAAAGTTACCTTTCAGGGTAATACACAAAATAAATTAATGTTCTTAACACTTTTTAATTCATTTGTGGACACTAAAATAGCTCAGGAAAGTGAAAATGTCTTAGACATCCACACAAATCACACGATCATATAAATGTGCAAATG
Organism: Gallus gallus; assembly: GCF_016699485.2. NCBI lineage: Eukaryota > Metazoa > Chordata > Aves > Galliformes > Phasianidae > Gallus > Gallus gallus. Next base: position 163,343,490 of record NC_052532.1, on the reverse strand, counting down.
TAAGAAGATTCAGTGTGTTTACATCAAATGACATATTTTTATTGATTTATTGCAGATACAGTGCATATGAGCCAAATTGTTGAGTGTATAAGAGCTATATTGTGTATTTTATTAAATTAATATATAGTTGTGTTGCAAAAATATTTGGGCTTATATTGTAAATGGCAAGTGTTGCCTCAGTAGCTGTCGAACTCTATGAGTTTTGTTTTTTCCTGCTTCCTTTTCCCCAAGGATTTTGGGAAGCAGTGCCTCAGAGCAAAGTCTCTTGTTTAATGTATGGTCTACGAAGTTCTGCAGTACATAATCTGTTCAAAATGTGTTTGAGTGAGCTGATGGAGCTAGCTGAACGGCCTACAAATATATCCATCAGTCATGGTTTTGTGCAAGTCCTTGTAGAAGCTTCTATTGCAAACTCATGTTTAATAACAAAAATTACTCTTGAACCAGTACCTGGAACCTTCTTATTTATTTTGATTTGTTTTATTTTGTTTTCCCCAAATATGTGCAGCCAGCCTGTTTAGTGTAGGATATTTGATTGACTTCTTAAGAAATGTTACCCTTTTCAAAGTTTTGGTGTTTAGCTGAGAGATCTGAAACATATGTCAGTGCCAAAACTTGTCAAGGCATGAACAGTATTTTCTCTGTTTCTTTAGACTGTGCAATTGCTTCCTGCAGTTCTAATTATACACTGTTTGTCTGAGGGGATTGTTTCTGGTTCTGTTTTCATTTGTTCTGAAAAATATTTGCAGAATAATTTGGGAGAGCTTCAACTTTTTTATTGTGTTTTCTAAGGACATTTCTATTGCATTTGAAAAATGCAAAATTGCCTTTAGATGAAAGTTTAAAAATCAACCCACATTCAGAAAAAACTAGCACAGAATGAGTAGAAGTGGAAGAAAAAATGTTTAGCTCAGGATCTGTCCCCTGTATGCTTCAGATTCTGTGTTGGACATAAAACTATAGCACACTGTTTAAAAACAGTATCTGGGTTAAATTAAACATAAGCTCTACTATAAAAACATATATGAAATATTTTATTAAATTTAGTTAGGCAATCTCAAATATCACAAAGCCATACTTTTCATCAATTCAAGGATAACATTCATCCAACTTTCTCTTTTCATGTTGATATTGCCGTTAAAGGGTGATTTCACTTAGTCAGTCCTACAGTTAATTGTCTTTGGTTGTTGGAAACACCTATTCCAGTTTGCTCTTAGCTCCTGCTGTTAAAAAAAGTCTATGAATACATGTAATCAAATGATCTTGTACATGTTTTATCAAGCTACTCTCCATGTTTTGGACAATTTATGTAACTAAGATGTGGTGTTGTCTGTGTTATATATATTTCTTTTGTTTTGGCCAGGAGACCCAAGACTGATTTTGCTTGATAGCTTGATAGCTTAAAATTCCATAGTGGAGAGGATTTCTTATTGTTTGAACAGTCTTTTATACGTATTTCTGTGGTGCTCATCACTTCAGTGTCTGTGCACCAAGTCTTTAGCTCTGCCAGTGAGATCCATTATTCAGCAAAATCTAAGCCAGTATGTAAATGCAGTCAAGTGATGGAGATTTGTGTATTTTATAAATGATTTTAACACTGAGTAACCAATTGTACAATTCATTGTATATGTCTGGAGACATAAAACCACAATATTCTGAGAAAGGGCTGTGCCAATGTAAGAGGAATTTACCTTAAGGCTCTCTGTCACTAGTGATTTACTAGCTTTAGTTGTTTAACACATTATCTGTATTTAGTAGTGATTATTTATTTACCACTCCGAGGTAATTCAGAATTCATGACTCACAGCTTTATAGAAGAGTTTAGGAAATCTTGCTTTTATTTAATTTGGCCGACAACTGCCTTGTGTTGTAGATCTTTGGCATAGTGCTTCCAGTAAGCATATCCAGGTTAAAAAATCTGTTTCATAATTTAGGATTGATACATAATGTATCAACAAATGAGTAGAGCATATACAATGTGAGTTTTGCTGTTTGAGTCAAAATTAACATGATTATGTGTGAAAGAAGTGTCATCCAAAGTACCACAAACAAAAGAATTAGAACATTTTTTTCTCTCTTTGGTATCTTTGCAGTCACCACTGGAAAAAGAGACATCAATGGAAGATGAAGTTGAGTTATTTCTCTCATTCCTTATGTACATGTCTTATAAAACTGAAATAAAATATCTGTCACATGACTATAGAGAGAATGACTGAGCTAAGGGAAAGCAAGTTAAAAAACTAATAAAATTGTACTGTACACTGTGAATAGAGCATAAGGCATTCTGTTTTATTTTGTTTATTATTTTTATTTTTTTTAGATTAATGAAATCAAGCAACTGAGAGTTCTTTAAAAGACTGGCCAATCAAATCAGGACTCTAAATCAGATCTTTTCTTTCCTTCTCTTCTTTTCTGGTATACTTATCAGGAAAGAGAGTCTTCTTAACTATGATTTGCCACTTGAGGTATTAGGCTTTGAATTCCAAGCCATATCCAGAAGTAAAAAATTGCACACAGTGGAGCAAGGTACATCATTCAAACAAACTTTCAACTGTTTGTTGCCTAATGGAAGGGAAATTGCTAAGGTCAAAAAGGAGTCGGAAACCAAGCATAATGTGCACCCATTCATTATTATTTAATTACTTTATTTTGAGATTAGGCAGTGATTATTATTGCATTAATTCAAGTGGGAGTTTTGGCTATCAAGATTTATTGAAGTGTAGCTGAATGAAACTTGATTAAGATTTTGACTTCTCTGGCCCTGTGGTGCTACAGGTTGGCATTCACATCTATCAGTCCCTGTCTCCCCATATGGCTCAAAGTTGCACCAGTGACTAGTGAATGACACGTGCACACTAAAAATAAAACAAACAGAAAACAACAAAAACAACAAATAAAAGCAAACAAACAAATCCACAAACAAAAGCAGCATACATTGTATGAATTATTTCAACCACTACTGTTCAATGGCTGTGCTTAATGTGACCTATCTGGAAAATGAGGACTACAAATAAAAAGCAATTACTAATAGTGGTGTTTCCTGCTTTTGCATTCATTAACACAGGAGAAATGTGTTAAACACTGCATACCACAGGGAGCCTGATGGTAATTACTTTGGAAAAGCAACTTGTGGCATTGCGGCTGTTACAGCTAGTTATCAGTTTGCCAAAAAAATGACAGTTCCTGCTTCATTTATTAGAAATGTGTAACCATTTTCTCTCAACAGGAAGGTGGTGAAGAGTTTTCATCAAGCTGGGTAGGTTTATCTTTTAAGCAGCTGATGTGCTGAATCCCTACAGGCTGTTATTTGCTCACAGATATATGGAGCTGAATAAAGGATAGTTTGGTTCAGTACACTGGTGTGAGTTCACCAAACACATTATAAAATGAGGGTAGAAGTTTTCAAAGGCTATCAGTCCAACAAGAAAGTTCAAAATACTTCCTGAGTATACAAGTGGTCAGAATAATCTAAAGAATGTAAGCTTTTTTATTTTTTATTTTTAATGTGTCTTTCTTATGGGCTTGTAATAGAGAAAAGTATTTTATTTCATTTTGCTCTAAACAACATGACAAATGCTGAGCAAATACAACTAAGTCCTACGTCCAGCTGATTTAAGTTGTTATAATGTAACACCTTGGTTAGCCATTTTTATTTTTATTTTTCAAGAGAAAAGAGAATTGCTATGTTTGAGACTCGTGAATTCCTCAGATTGTGTGGCTTTTGTTTTTTCTCCTGTGTAATGTAACAGTGATATCCCAAATAATTTAAAGCATCTACACTTGAATAGTATTATTTTTAATTTGTTACTAATAACTAATTAGTAACTAATTGACTAATTAATAATTAATAAGTATGTAGGCATTGCTTTTGATATCTAAATTGCATTTTAGATTGTTCAGAACACTACAGGTTTTAGGAAGATATGTGCTAGTCCTGCAGGCAGAATTACCTTCTAGCCATTGTATGTTTTCTGCAAGCCCTTTTGCCCCAAACAAAACCAGCCTGCATAGAATCGTAGAATCATAGAATCACAGAATCACCAAGGTTGGAAAAGATCCACAGGATCACCCAGTCCAACCATCCACCCATCACCCATAGTTCTCACTAGAACATGTCCCTCAACACAACATCCAAACGTTCCTTGAACACCTCCAGGACTGGTGACTCCACCACCTCGCTGGGCAGCCCATTCCAGAGCCTGACCACTCTTTCAGAGAAGTAGTATTTCCTAATGTCCAGCCTGAATCTTCCCCTGGTGCAGCTTGAAATCATTCCCTCTAGTCCTATCACTGGTTACACGAGAGAAGAGGCCGACCCCCAGCTGACTACTACCTCCCTTCAGGTAGTTATAGAGAGCAATAAGGTCTCCCCTGAGCCTCCTCTTCTCTAGACTGAACAATCCCAGCTCCTTCAGCCGTTCCTCGTAAGGTTTGTGCTCCAGACCGTTCACCAGCTTTGTTGCCCTTCTTTGAACACACTCCAGGGCCTCAATGTCTTTCTTTCAGTGAGGGGCCCAAGTTACCCCAGGGATAACTGACTTGTGGCAGCCAAGCGTTCATAGCGATGTCGCTTTTTGGTCCTTCGATGTCAGCTCTTTCTATCATTGTGAAGCATCGAATTAGTTGGCAACCTAGGCACACAAAACCCCTATTATTTCCTTTTTTTTTTTTTTTTTCCTGCTTCATATATTTGTCATTCAACAGGCTGAATTCCAAAATCTAGGAAGCCACTGTCTGTGCAGAGTCCTGCCAAAATGTACCTTCTGCTGCTGAAGGCGTTATTGGACATGGGATGTTGCTGTCTCGCTGTCTTCAACTGTGTGTAATTCAGAGCTTGGCTGGATCCACAGGATATGCAGAACAAGTCATAAACCATCCTGGCTTTTCTTTACCCACAATACAGAGTCATTGATTTCTCATTTGGAAAGTAGCCAGCCTGTCAAACAGAGATTCTTAGATCTCCCTTAAGCCAGCCACATATAACTGCTTCAGGATGTTCACTCATGGGATAAATGCCCTGTCTTTATTCCTTACTGAGTCTAAGTCATAAGAGCAACTGAAAGATTATTTATTCAGTTAGTAATATTTCCCTAAAAATTATATTTCTCCAATGGAAACAAGGGACGGCTCTCTGCTGTATGTATAACTAGATTTGTGAAAGGTCACCTAAGTAGCAGTAGTGCATGCAGAAATGAATCAGAGAATTAATAAGCCATCTTAAACATTTCTGAGATGTATATTCCATAACACATATGTTATGATTCAAGAAAGAGAGCACACTATCTTTGTTTATTTGTTGCTAATGGTTCCTGATAATGCCTGGCTCACAAAAACCTTTAGTTCAACTTTTGAAGAAGAACTTTTCTCCCAGTCTCTGGGAGACTGATTCCTTAATCATAGAATTGTAGAATGGCCTGGGTTGAAATTAATTATGAATGAATGATAAATGAATGGATAATAAATACATAAGTAAATGATAATAATAATATTTTTCCTTAAATTAGGGATTCTTCCCCTAAGTCCTTTGGATCAGAGATTTTATTTGGACAATAATTCAAAATGTCCATTCTGCAAGAATGCAAGAATGTAAACATGGGTTGAAGCACAAACTGTTGAAAAACAGATTTAGATTTTGACTTTCTGGGAAACTGAATAATTAAAATTCCATATCTGAAAATATTTTGCATTTAATGCCTTGAAGCCCATGAAATTCTTATTAATATAACTTACTGAACTGCTGTCAGAGAACTAAGGGATCAGCGAGTCAGTTATCCTCAACTTTTTCCAAGTTAAAACCAACATTTGAGCTTCCACTAGAAAGCAGTTTATTGCTTATGCAGTTCAGAAAACATATTTGTAATATGTTTCTAAATAAGAAATACTGCTTAACAAATCTGCAATTACATTTTGTAATAGCTGCAAATTTTCTATCATTTCAGGGGCAATCACATGCAGAACTCTTTTTATTGGATTGATTTGAAAGTGATAAAAAATGGACTATTGGGCTGGCATCAAAATTAAAGTGAAAACACAATATATGTCTGACCACCAGAAAATTACATTTATGTATTTTTGTTATTACTGTCTCTAGTAAGATGTTCTATGCATCTTATTTTTAACCCTTTCAAAACAGATGTGCTTTGTAATGCTACATGCATACCATAAGCATGACATGTCCTTTTGAATACTTTACATTGTAAATTTATCTCAGTAAAGAATTCACACATCATCCTATATAATTAAAAAATAATAAAATAATAAAATATTTGTAAAAAAAAATACTTGCAGATAAAATCTCCATTTACTTCTTAAAATTCAAATTGTTTTAAAATTTGATCGTATTACAGTTGCTAAAATATTAAAGCAATATTTTTTATTTTCCAGTTAAAGCACTTATCTTTTTATGGACAAATTCTTCATTCACACTTTTGAGTTCGGTGGGAGATCCTTTTAAAAGGAATATCACATTTGTAAACTTGACATCTCTAAATCAGGCTATTTCCATAACAATTAAACATTCAGCTATTGCATTTTTTAGAAAAAATAATTAATTTTAGCATTTTTAAATGAAAGTATGAAGAAATTAAGCAGCAGACATATATTCTGAATAACTATTTAATATCTTCCAACTATAATATGGATCATAAATTTGTACTTAATTACCAGTCCATTTTTAGTATCTGTCCCAAACCATATGACAAACTGTATTTACTCTTAGTATCCTCTGACTTCCTGCACTTCAAGCCATAGATATGATTTTCTATGTCTTTGAGTCTCATTTTAGATGAAGAACAAAATGAATGCAAGCCATTGCTATATTATTTAATAAGCATTTGTATATCATCAAGTGAATGTAGTAAATATAGCAGAAAATAATACATGTGAAGATATTTTGATAACATTAATATACCATTATAAGAGATTTAGAAAAGAAATCATTAACTGTTGATGAGCCTTAATCTTTGACCATAAGATAAACTTCTTAAAAACATTGAGGTTTTGCCTCAATTCAAATTCTGTGGTAGCAGAAAACTTCAGAATAAATGCCCTGTCCAGACCAACTCTGGGCTTCTTTAGTGCTGTCTGCTTCTGGAAACCCAGCTATAAACACTAGCATAATGTTAAGTAACAATTTCCACTTTTTAAATCCACTTTTTAAAAAAGATTTCACCAAAACTTATCAATAAACTCTGGACTGCTAAAACTTAAAACCTCTTCAAATTCAAAAGTTGTGGTTGACGGCAGAAATAAAGATAGAGAAGGAAAAGCAGTAAGATATTTTGAATAGACTCAGATTTCCTATTTGTTCTTATCTCAGCCCAGGGAAAGGAACATACTGTTGCAACAGTGGGAGCAGTAAGAACAATTGTAAGAAGTTTGAATCAAGCACTCTTCTTTGAAGAGCTTTACTGCTGGTTTGCCAAACTTAATGTGAGATCAAGAATGTAAAACTGAGGCAGCTTTACTGATAACCAGTAGTTCTCTAGTTTAAGGAGTTGTTTCTATCACCTCCTGCCTGGAAGAAATTCAAGCGTCTTTGGGCAATGACAGCGTTCAACTGTGAGGAGCTACCAGGTGCTGCAGCCAAATCCTGAATAACATAGCTCCTTGAAAGTGGATGCCAGCTCTCCTCATTCACTTTCTTTATTTCCTTCAAACTGGGAATTTGTAAGGCATACTAGAAAATACTAGTCCACAATTCCAAGCCTTGAAGGGTGGTCTGGAGGAAGACCAATCCTTGCTCAGTGCATGTATTGTCTAGCACATAATGCATTTTTACAGCCAGTTAGAATTGTATTTGAAGAAGCATGTTTGCTCAGTTTGGGAATTTCTTTAATTACTGTTTTTGTTTCATTTTATACATAATCCAGAAAGTCTTCAACATCGGTGAAGCTAAAAGCATCCTCATTTTTAACTGTAACATAAATATTAATCACAATCACCAGTCCAGGCTGAGGATTTTATTTGCTTAACATGTACAAATATGCAACAATTATGTAAAAATTGAAGTTATTATGAGATATAATTAATATACTGTGTTACCAGCTGACTCAAAGCACTTCACTCAGCATCCCTAGCTTTAAAGACTATATCAAAGTGATGGTAAAATGCATTCCAAATTCAGTAAAGCACATCATCATCCCTAGGATTTCCCTTCTAGTAGTGACTTACATTACCATCCACAACATGTGTTGTAGTCTCGTTGGATTTTATTTGAGCTGGAATCATTCTATAAAAACAAAAAACAAAAACAAAAACAAAACAAAAAAAAACAAACAAAAAAGCACAACAGTATAATTGCTGATTTACCACAACTGTTCAGTTTAATTCAGTTCTTAATGATCCATTTGCATAACAGAATTTGCATTTTATTTCACGGAAAATGGTATGATTCCACCTGCCTTACCTCAGATAAAGTGTCAGAAAGGGAAAGCAATGATATGGGAAAAGAAGTGAAAAGTCATTTTGCTTTCTTAAAACAAGTACTGTGGGGATAGTGTATAGATGCACTGTCTTTGTAGGTAAATCAAAGACATACAAAAACCTTACCTCCCTCAGTTCCATCCCCTAGCTTCAGTTTTATTGGGCTTTCACTGTTCAGAAGCAGTAATTTTAAAATGTGCTGCTATCACATACCAGCATTCTCATAAAATTTTATTCATTGTGAAGACTGTGACAGGGAACATGAAAAGATATATGTAGACATATAGTGCCTTATCAAACTGTAATATCACTTAACATAACTGTCTTCCTATTGACTTGGACCTAATTCAGACACTAGAGATCACAGACAAATTACAAGCTATTACACCCTGCTCACAATGAGGTGATCAAAATAGTAACAAATTAAGGATATTTTTTGATAGACTTTTTATATGTATTTTTGTACTTTCTTCAAGGTTCAAATCCTATGGGTGACAGCTGTCATTTTACAGGTGACTCATTACTTTCATTTACAGAGTCCCCCAACAGATGGAAAGGGCTTTGTTTCCCAGGGAACACTGACAGGTTATGATTTCCAGGGCTTTTAATCATTTTAACAAAACTTACACACATCTGTCAATTATTCTATTTAGTGAAGTTAATAATACAGCAATCTGAGAATGACAAAGAACACTTTTCTTCTTGTGAAACAACTTTTCCATCAGGACCAAAGAAGCAGGAAAAAAATACCTCTGAGTTTTTGTTTTCTTACAAATAAGTGGATATAAGTACCAATATTTATAATAACAATGACATTTTATTTTTGTGGTACCTGCCCATAGAGCTTTCACCTCCTCACAAGCTATAGAGAAGCTATAAATCATTAAAACTTACAACAGATAAAACACAACAAGCTGGAATCACATGAATAATTAAAACCAAAGTCACTCTGCAGAACTGATCATTTTGGTCAGGTATAGACACAGGCGCTTGTTGTGCTGCTTTTTCTGGTCCTGATGGCAAGTACTTCAAGTTCCCAGGGCTTTAGAAAAGAAGCAGCAGATGTGTGCATACCAGCAGATGTGTTGGTTCTCCCCATGACTAAAACACTGCAAACTCATACATTATAGACCTGAGACCAGGACTCCCCATATAAACCAGTTGTTTAATCTCAGTGGAATTGAAGAACATCTACATAGCAGTGAAATAAACTTTACAGAGCAATAATAATGTGTTTCTTTTGGATATTCATAAATATAAATACAATATCAGCAAAAAAAAAAAAAAAAAAAAAAACCTAAGCATTTAAATTATGGACTTTTAGTGAATCAAAAACACTTTCACAGCATCTCATATTTTTATTCCTTTTAGTATGATAGTGCTTTTTGTTTGTTTATCTTTAAATTATTATTACTACTATAGTACCTAATGCAAAAGGTAAAATAGTCACATTCATTTGCAATACATCCACAATTTAATTGAACTTTTGCAAAAGAATCCTTCCAGCTTTCAGTGAAGTTATGCTTTTAAGATTTTCTCCCAGTGTAAAATCTCACCATCAGGCTGTTCTTAATGCTTTTGGTATCATTACAATCGTACCTGAAGGAGTCACAGATTCTTCTAAGTCACTACTTGCAAGTAGTGAAATGATTCCTTTTTCAAAGAGTTGATAAAAACAAATCAAATCTAAATAATCCAATGTTTTGGACAGAGAAAATCTTATTATCTCCAGACTAGTCACAGCTCTATTAAGAAGACTGAAAATTTACAGGTTACAGTCTATATAGGTAATATGTACTGGAGCTGGGAATTTAACTTTCATTTCCCTAGAAGCACACCCCAGACCAAAAACTACTACAATCATCTTTTTATCTTCTGGAAGCCCAGATAGATTATGGATCAGAAATATAGTGACTAGAATTTAAACTTCTTTCACAACAGTTTAGCACTTTCCCCAGCCTTTAATGATTTTTTTTTCTCTATATTCTTTGTAATTCCTCTTCCATTCTTCCAGTGGCAAAATAGGAAGGGTGTTTCCCAGCATTGTCTGCGGGGGCCTAGGCATCAAAGATCCTTGACATCTCTGTGTATATTCTTTTGGAAAGAGTATGGACTACATTCAAATGCTATTCTGTAAAGTAAAATAAGTGGCAGCTGGCACCATACAGTTTTGTTATAATGAAAACATGAGGTGGTTGCCATTACACAGTCCTGCACTAATGAGAACAGTAGGAGCCTAGCATTACAATGGTCTAATGAAAACAGGAAATGGCTGGCATTAGTTTGGTATAATGAAAACAGGAGGTGGCTGGAATTACACTTATACAATAAATAAATTAAGATTTCTTGCCCTACCAATCTAATCTACATAATATATGATTCCTGTGTGCAAGAGAGAGGCTTATGTGAAGTCAAGACTGTAAAGAGCATTCTTTGTCACAATACTTGAGAAGTAGGAGAGTGCCTTCTCATAACTATTAATTTCTGTCTGATGAGTATGCATCAGAAAAATAGAGATATGATTTTAAAATTTGATTATTCTTTTTATTTAGAAAATAATCAAAAGCACTATAATTTCTGATGCCTGTCCTTCTAGAATGTGAAGGTTAAAAGTTGTTCACTGAAAGTGAAATTCAATGCTATGAGACTTTTAAATTAGCCTCACAATTACCCCACCCCAATTTGGACTAAGTGGCTAAAAATAAACTGAGGTGCTCGACGTAACATAGAGAATTAGAAAAGAAAAGAAAAGAAAAGAAAAGAAGAGAAAAAGAAAAAAGTGAAGCATAAAATCAATCATTCCTCTAATGGGCTTTCCTCTAAGACAAGAAAGGTCAGTTGTTTTTGTTCCTTCTTTTTCAAGCTAACATTTCTAGTTGAGCATTTTTAATTATTATTGCACAAGAGGGTCTTCTGTGTAGCTCTTAGACAATAAATACACAACCATCTTCTCTTTCATGGTGACTTTTAGGGCCATCAGAAACTGACTGATTCTTATTCTCCTTAATCTGGCTGAATTCACCATCAAGTTTGTCTAGTACAAGGCCAGTACATTAAGACACTGCATCAATCCACTCATATAGTACCTTTCAGCTCCTCAGTCTCCCATTTCTCATCTCCAAGCTCGACCACATTTTTTTCTGGACATTTTCCATCTAAGTCAAGAGGTTTGGAGTATAATTTTCAAAGCGACAATTATTGTGCTAGAATGTTCCAACATAAAAAGCTGTGCTTCCTGCAGCCTGGTATTCTGCTGATAGCTTCAGTTTCCATGCTCAGATTGCAGTGAAAATATTCCAGTCAGGTACCTCTGAGTGCAACAGCAGTGTGATGCAAATAAGGAACAGATAATCAAATCAAACTTTCTAATCGAGTTTTGCTATGCTGACTCTCTTATTTCTTTCTACCCTGCAGTTTGCGTGTTGTTTTACAACACTGCAAAATTTGCCTGAAGAGTAAATATTTGTGAGTTTTCAGAATCTTGTCATGTCCCACAAAGGAAAATAATTTTCCTGTGCTACTTCTACTATTACCTTGATTTCACCGTGGGAAGGTACAGATCTAATCCTTTGGAAGGGGGGAACTATGAGGTGAAGAAGCAGCCAGAGGAGTAAAACAGGGTGAGTGCCATTAATGAATTCTCAATTTCCGTTGCTTTTGTTTTTATTTCTTCATCAAATTACTGAAGAAAAGAAGAAAAGAAATGGTCATACCTTACGAACCAGATTTTTGACTAAGACGTATGGCACTGGGATCAGCATATGCCTTAGAAAATCTGCTGTTAAGTGCTGTTTGTGCAAGTCAGAGATGTGGCTTAATCGAGATAGGAGGTGACACGTGCCATGCATCCAGAATTAGTGTCTGGCCCTCAGCCATTAATGCTGGCATCTCAGAAACTGATTCAGTCCTCTGCCAAACTTCTGCTGAGATTTGGATTCACTGAATCTGACTCACAGCCTTTAATCCCCCCAAGCAGTATCTCTTTGAATTGTGGAGCTTGCAAAACATCCAGGTGGTGGTCCAGCCATGACTGTGCCTGTATAAGCTCAAGAAGCAGCATACTCTGCTTAAGAGTTTTACTACACAGAAAGCCCTTTACTGTTCAGGTCTGGATGTCAGAGCTTACCCTTCTTTTTAATGTGTTAATTGTGCTGCAGAGAATGCAGAGAAAATAGTCATATTGCCTACTGCATAAGTCTTCAAATCTTTTTGAAATATTTGAGAGTTGACAAATGTTGTATGCTACAAATCTACTTGATGGGTCTCATCATTCCATAAGCAATATTTTTCATTAGCCATCTTTCCAGTAGAATGATTCTTCGCCATATTTTCCAACTAACAAATTTTGTCATGATTGGCATCTTTATTACAATAACAAATATATCATTCAATACCACCTGGTGTAATTCAGTCTTGTTATATGATTCAGATAGTTGGTTAAACTATGGATTTTTCAAAGTCAAATTTTGTAGTAGAAGGAATATGGTTTTAATAGTGATTTAGATAAATAGGTAGTGTATCACTGAAACCACTAGTCTTGATTTAAGATAATGAATTGACCTCTACATGTATAATATTTAAAATCATTTATAAATGTGTTGGGAAAAAAAAAAAAAAAAAGAAAAAAAAAAAAAAAGCTGTACAAAAGTCTTTTTAATGTGCTTGAGTTCTATTTTGTACTGTACACTAAAAGTAGCACCTGACATTCACAATGGAACATGAATGGGTGAGACTGTGACATCCCTGTAAAAGCCAAGGGTTTTATTTCTTTTAAATAATAATAAGGAATATTCCCGTTTGAATTTCTAAGCAAGTAAGGAAAATAGCATCATGGAAAAACTGGCTATCTTTTAATGGAATACAGAAATTAAAATTTAAAGTCTGGCGTCACACACACACAGGCACAAAGAGAAAGACAGCAGGAAAGTGAAAAATCTAAAACAGCCACACAGGCTCAGCTAAGCTACATTCTGTTCCAAATAGTTTCCTAGACATATTCACTTACAACAAAAGGGTAATTGGAAGTTTTTTTGTTTTCATGTTTCAATCTGATTTTGAACAGTCCCTTAAATTAAAAATATTGAAATGGCATCTAGAAATTTCCCTCTCTTTTATTGTTTTTAACTGCAGCTTGAAGAAATATTTGCAAAAAATATAAAATAACATTATTTTAACCTAAATAAACACTGGATTATTATCAGTACTTCCTCATAGCAGACTATTTTTTATTTTTCCATGTCATTAATTTATTTTTATTTGGAAATTATTCTTACACATTCTAATCTTACCACTTCCTTGTCATTCCCACTATAGATAAAATACAAGATTACTTAGTTTTAAGGCATTGCAGTTTATTCAATGATAGACAGTGAAAATTTGTAAACTGCAAATGAACATGAGACCTTTATAGCTTAGAAAAAGCTTTTATTTTCGGTGTACAAAATAGCTATTTTGCCATAGTATCTGGTTATATCAGATCCAATCAACTAAGTGATGCTCATTCTAGTCAATTTTTGGGATGTCTCCAAGGAATACCTAGTGAGATCTACTAAGTAGACTGGACTGTTTAACAGGTGATACTGTCCTTTATTTCTAAGTCAAAATTAAACCAATCAATATTAATTTAAATTATTTCACCTGATTTATTCTGTGCCTTTTTCAGAGCTCATGGCATAAGTTGTGTTCTTGTTTTCCCCCTTGTTATACTATGATGAACTGAAACTTAAGTTCAAAATTTAAAAGGACTGTTACCAAATATTCTGTCATCTGTTGCATTCTGAGGTCCTTAATGTCTATTATATGGCTGCAAGAGGCAGCAGATATTAAGACTATTTTCCCAGATGGGATAATCTAATTGCTATGATTTTTGAGGAAGAATAGAAAGCTGGTGTTTCCCTGAGCTTCATGAGGTAAAAAACATGGCATTGATTGTTAATGGTTCAATGGCAGTTCTTGTAGATGTATAATATTTCCTGGTGGGGATTTTCACATCAGATTTCAGTTGGGATTGTTATACTATCCAAGGAAAGATTTAATATCTTCTGAGAAAAACAGAAGCTCAGTCCACAAATTGTGTAACTGCACTACTATCAGTGAAAAAAAAAAAAAAAAAAGTAATAAAGTCCTTTCATTTGGGCATTAAATGCATGTCTCAGTTCTCTAATAAGGGAAACAGAATAATAGTAGTTTATAACTTTGTAAAATTTTGATCATTCTTTCATATTACATACAAAGGTGGCCCAACACTTCAGTTTGAGATGAGATTATTTTAATCTCAGACGTCATGTTTTCAGGCATTTTCATAAATCTTATTTTATGAACTGATGTCACTAAAACAGTTTTAATGGTACTATTAGGGCAAAAGCTTTTGATCTTATGTCAGTGGTTTGCGGGCTGGTTTGGCCTGGTTCCATGACTAATATGCTTACTGGCACTAGGGACAACCAAGTCCCTTGCTTTGCCTTCTTTGTTGTCTGAGGCCTCTGCTGAGGATTCAGAGGTCTGGAGACTCTTTAACCCTAACTCTTTAGCTCCCAGTGCACAACATGATGTTATGATGTGAAATACCAATAACCAAAAATCATAAAACCATGACATCTTGAAAACTTTGGTTCATACATATGTAAAATATATACCTAAATCACTTATTTCAAAGAAGAAGAGTTGTTAATATCTTTATGTTTAAAATATTTTTGCAATAAAAGAGTAAAATAACAAGTTTTACGAAGAAAGAAATAAGCCAATTCATAATTCCACACTTCAAATTTTTCCCAATCAATTTAAAGAGAGGTTTCATCAAACCTTTTCCTAACTGATGTTGACAAAATTAGTGTGGACTACTCCCTCCTCCTCTTGAATTCTTGTAATTAAAACAAATAAGCAAAGGGGAAAAAGCACACAAAAACAAATAAAAAAATAATAAAAAAAACCATCATGGCTTAAAAACATTTGAAATCCAGGACCCTGAATTTGGCACCTGTGGGTTCAAGACAGTTGCAAGTGGATGCAGGCTGTTTGGCAAGGACAGCAGGAGAAGGGAGATGGACCAGAGGTAATGCTCTACTCCTGCTGCTTATCTTTTCCATGCTTTTACTTGGTGAACTATCTTCAGGAAACTGCCAGGAACAAGAATGGAGTCTGTGAGAACTAGCTGATTTATTTAGAGGAGAGCTCAGGAATTAATCACTCTCCTGTTCAGGAACGCTAATTGTTTTGGCAAAAGACTTTTGTGACTAAGCATGCAACTCTCCAATAAACTTAAACAAACGAAGGGAATCCAGGAGAACTGGGGGGGGGGGGAGCATAAATAAATATAAAAAAAATTAAGGCATCATGGCAACAAAAGAGAAGTATGGAGAAATTACTCAGACAATTAGGGTCAAGAACGGGAAAGCAAAATTCCAACTGTAACTAAAACTGGTGAAAAAAATAAATGTAAACAGGTAAAAATTTTGTACTTGTAAAATGAGTGGGAAAAGGAGAGCAAGCTGATGGGGGAAGAAGACAACCTAACCATGAACAATAATAGTGAAAAGGCTGCTGCCGCACTGAGATTGGTTGGGCATTGGTCAGTGAGTGGTAAGCATTCTGCTTCACTCAGTTTTTATATATTTAATTATTACTATTAATAATACTTTTATCTTCCTTTTCTGTCCTGTTAAGCCTGAATAATAGGCTTGAAGCAGAGTGGTTGGCAAGCTGCACAGAGGAAAAGTATCTGAGTGTTAGTTGACAGCTGGCTGAACACAAACCAACAGTGTGCCCAGGTGGCCAAGAAGGCCAATGGCATCCTGGCTTGTATCAGAAACAGTACAGTCAACAGGACAGGGGAGATGATTATATTTCTGTTTCAGCCCTTTTGAGGCTGCACCTCAAGTACTGTGTTGTTTTGGGCTGAGGGAACTTGAGTCATTAATTCTGGAGAAGGCTCAGCAGAAAACTTATCACTCTGTACAAAATACCTGAAAGGTTGTAAAGGTGGGATTTGGCCTCTTCTCCCAGGTAACTAACTATAGGATGAGAGATAGTGGCTTTAAGTTATGCCAGGGGAATTTCAGGTTGGATATTAGGAGGAATTTCTTCTCAAAAAGAGTGGTGAGGTATTGGAACTACTGTGGGTTGTAGTGGATTCACCGTCCCAGTAAGTTTTCAAGAAAAATGTAGAGTTCACACTGAGTGACATGGTTTAGTAGCATGGTAGTGATGGGTTGGTGGCTGGACTAGATGATCTCAGTGGTCTTTCCAACCTTAATGATTCTATGATTCTATGGTTCCATAGTAGCACAGACCAGATATAAATCTGACATCCATTCCAACCAGCTTTTATATGGTTCTATGAAATTCCCTACACATTACGAAGAACTGCTGTCTGAAATGGGAGTGCCAGTAAAGTGTCTAGCAAATCTTCTGAGCTAGAGCTGAGACTTGAGTCTAGAAAGGTATTACTTGTGCAAGTACTAAGTTACAGCCTGGTGATCAGCCTAAGATTTACATTTGGTGTTAGCAGCGGGATGGATTCTGGCTGATGATGTATAGTCCCTCCATGGTCCATAGAGAGCTTCTGTGGATACTGATGTCCCCACTGGACCACAGTACTCTAGGAATCCTTTCGAGATGCATCAAAAGGGTCAAAAGTGTAATATGCTCTCCACTAACTTTTCACCAAATTCACTATCTGAAAGCATCCTGTTAGGATCATCTTGACAGGAAAGTTGGCAGCCTTTCCTCTCCTATACCTGTGTGGACAGTGCACAGATTCCTAAGTTTGTTTATCATCATAACAAATAACCAGTGACTGCATTGATTTCTGCTATTTCATATGTTTATAACAAAGTTTTTTTCTTCATTGGAGATTCCATGTTCAAAAAACAATACCTATAAACTGGGCACCACAAAGCCAGAATAACTGGTAGCAGAAACTGATCCTTCCTATTCCTCTCCAAGTCAAAACTCAGATAAAAATTAGTCATAAAATTTATTCCATACTTAAGGATTTTATTAAATAAGCATGAGTATCTAATACTATCTCAGTTATCCTACAGCACTGTGTCATTGTTACTTTTTTCTGCCAGTATTTTATCCCAAATGATGTCCATCAATTTTTTTTAAGCCAACAAGGAGAAAGAGGAGAGAACTAGGGGAGAGAATACTGTATTTTCTGTCCAAAAATTTACATTTTCGTAACATTTCTGCTTGATATTTCTAGCTTCAATAGTTTTAACTATCAGCCAACTTAGTAATTTACCAAAGCATGACAAGTGCATAGAGAAGAAACAAGATATGTGGGAGGCCTTGTGTTTTTATCTGTACAGGACAAAACCTTTCAATTTTTTTTTCTAAAGCCGTTTGTCTCCTTTGCTGAGAAAATGAAAGGGGAAGCAATTTCCACTCAGAGTATCTCAAAGTGAATCTCTGTGTCTATTATGTTTTCTGAAGATTTATCTAAGTCACCTGATAATATATGACCACACACAATAAGGTCCTGTATAGCTCAGAAATGCAATTTGCATTCAATGTAACACAGATTCCTATACACATTTTTACAAATCATTGTCTTAATATATATGTTTCCCCTGGATGTTTCATATATAAAGAAAGCCTTTCAGTAATTATTACCATCTGCTTCTTAGCTTGAACTGCTTTGGAGCCACCTGCTGTAGAGAGATGAGCAATCCGAGGACAAATAAATAAATAAATAAATGCATACATACATACAATAAAATAAAATAAAATAAAAAATATACTTCCTTCTATAAGAACAGGAGTTTCTAATATCTCCCTTTAATTTATTACGTTCTACATATACTAAAGAATGAAATGGAGAGTAGGCATGAGGAATCAAACCCTTCCTATTTTGGTTGTAGACAGATAAGATGTATCTTCAACCCTTTGGGACTTCACTGGTCAAAATTATCTGGTTTCAGACATAGTGGAATATTTGCAAAACTTGAAGTGGAATATACAAAGGAGAAACACACAATTTCATTCATTGTGTATATAAGTTGGAATCTTCATTATGGCACAAAGAGATCAAGTATATTTTAGAACTAGAAATGTAACTGAATTTTGCAAGACCAAGAAATGGTGTTCCAGCCAAGGTATAATTCAAAAATTGCTAACGTACCTAGCTAGTGCCAAAGACAACCTTTTTCATCCAATTGAATTGCATTGTATAAGTGCCGAACTGAAGAAAGCAAACCTTCTAACACAGCTGGTTGTTCTATGATAGTGTTTCTACTAGCTACATAACATATGCATATGTTGACAAAATAAGCAACAGCTGCTTTATTGGCAATATTCGATGTTAAGACATTGATGCTGTGCCTTAGAGAGAACTATTCTTGTAGCAAACCATGGCTAAACATGACATCTTACCCTGCCTGAACTCTAAATGAAACAAAGCAGGTATCTACACTATTATCCTATTGGAGTACAAGTGCAGTACCTGTTAGAAACATTAGTACAGTTTTCCATCCAAGGCAATTTCAGCTTTCTCATTTATTTTTGCCTTAACTGGGTTAGGTATCTCTAAAAAATCACTGGGTTTGGACTGCTCAAATACACTCAAGAGGAGGTTAGAGCCTGCAACTTCTATGAGCATTCTTTTAGCTTGGCAGAATTCCTAACAAGGATGAACGAAGAGTCATGAAGTGCCTTGTTCTCACCTTGATGAGCACTTAAAATGCAATTTACTGTTGCTCTCAATTATTGTAGATTCCACAAGTGTTTACTATTTTTGGCATCCTGGAACCTCACAGCGAAATGATGATGAATGAATGTAATGATTTGTTCTGTTTTAACAGATATCTGGTGCTAGGGAAAAATAAGATATTTAGGTTAATCTGCATGGCTACTTCTTGCAAATTTAATGAACTTTCAAAAACATGTGCTAGCATTATAGTGAAAAAGATGCTAAAGATGCTTCAGAATGACAGACCCTCCCTGGAAAAGACTTATTTCTTAAAAAAAACAAAACAAAACAAAACAAAACAAAACAAACAAAACAAAACAAAAAAAAAAACAGGAGGGGGAGAGAGAGAGAGAAAGAAAGAGAAAGAAATGGAAAGAAAGGCAAGAAAGAAGGTGAGAAAGAAAGAGAGAGAAAAGAAAAGAAAAGAAAAGAAAAGAAAAGAAAAGAAAAGAAAAGAAAAGAAAAGAAAAGAAAAGAAAAGAAAAGAAAAGAAAAGAAAAGAAAAGAAAAGAAAAGAAAAGAAAAGAAAAGAAAAGAAAAGAAAAGAAAAGAAAAGAAAAGAAAAGAAAAGAAAGAAGGAAGGAAGGAAGGAAGGAAGGAAGGAAGGAAGGAAGGAAGGAAGGAAGGAAGGAAGGAAGGAAGGAAGGAAGGAAGGAAGGAAGGAAGGAAGGAAGGAAGGAAGGAAGGAAGGAAGGAAGGAAGGAAGGAAGGAAGGGGGAATTTTTGTACACATTATTTGTATCTAATATGTAGAAAGTCCTCTTTAGTTGTGCAGTTATATTCCCAACTAGCACCCAAGATGGGGGTTTGAGTGCTTAGGAAATTGGCAATTCTTGTCTGCCTTCCTAATTAGGAATTAGAAATTTCAATAGAAATGTATTTCTTCTTCTATAAGCTAGTATATATCTTCTATAAGATATGAAAAATCTTCCCTACCATTTCCTCAGCCTTTCAGATGTTTTAACTATTTTTTTCCTTTCCTTCCATATTCCCTTTGTGCTTTGCTCTCTGGCCAGAAAGGAAAGAGTAGCTATAAAGTAGTGCTCATTTTTTCCTTCATCCATCTCTTGTGTATTAAAACAATTCCAGACTAGAACTAGGTACAGAATTTGGCTAGATATGTAACTCTTAGGTTCCTAGGGTAAAATTAGGTCCAGATATGAAATTCTAGAAAAAAATATCACACGGCCTATGTTATATGGCATTATATGTGACCTAATATTCCACATGGAATTAAATAAACCTTTTTTCCTTTCACATGGCACAGGCTTTCCTAAATGAATGCCTTCTAGGCTTGCAAAACTATCAGTTACTTTTGAAAATTTGTGTCCATAATGTGCATTCAGTGGGAACATTCAGTGAACATTAAGCAGAAAATATTATAATTTAAAATAATAATAATGACAAGATTATTCAATACTATTGATCACTCTTCTTTAAAAATAAGAACTTATAGTCAAATCCAATAGAATATTTTAATATATTTATGTACAGAGAAAAAAAATTCCTTTCTGTTAAATAGAACTTTAAGTACAAAAAGTGCTATTTTTGTTATGTTATTTATTGGCCTTACAGAGAAATTAGAGACAGAAGTTCTCTGCTTTATGCAGAAGGTCAAAGCAGATGATTTATAGCAATGCTCTCCAGTCTTAGCAGCGATGAATCTATGAAATCCTTATACCTCCGAATATGCTACAATTTTTGAATGATGACAGTCAAGAGAAAACCCCTTAATGAGAAGCTTATTCCATGATGTTTCACTCCAGGGAACTATTGCAACGTCCACTGAAGTATTTGGCACTAGACATGTCAGAAAATAGCACCACATTAAATAATCTCCTGGTTTTATCCAGAATGCCACTAGATTCACAGATTGATATAATCAGGGAGCTACATGGAAGTCTTCCTGGTGCTGCTTTCTTCCTAATGAAGACACTGAAATAACTCTAATTTATTCTATTCATTAATATTTGAAAACTATACTTGCTTATGCAACATGAATGCATCGCTATTTAAACTAATCCTTAGAGATTATTTTTTGTGGTTGCTATATTCTTTATAGTACTATGTTTGTATATATATTTATATAATATATATATTTTATATATATTTTATTTTATATCACTTGTCATCAATAGTTTTAAAAATACAGATGTCAGGAGGAATGTTTGGGCACTGCTTGTGTTTTTAATTATTATTTTCCTTCTGGTTCTTGAAAAATTCACCTTAAAATGTACTGTTTTCTCCGTGCTATGTCACAGCACCATGTAATTGCTAAAGAATGCAGTTTGAGTCTGTTGTCATCTACTATTTCATGAAAATTTGTTTCTCTTCAAATACATTTATAAGTATGTTCCTTAACCCAGACAATGAAGACAATGTCTATAATAGTAAAAAAAAATAAGACTGAAACCAAATCTGTATTCTGAGGCACAGACTCTTGTTCATGTTGTTCAGAGCTATCTCTTTCCAGACTAGTCTGGTTCCATGGGGCACAAGTCACTCAGCCCCATCTCTCCTCTAGAATCAGTTTGATGCCCTTTTGGTCCAACAACATAATTGACTAGTATGTGTCTAATAGCAGTTGACATCAATTCAAAATATTTGAAATAATATTTGGGGGGATAGCCTACACTGGAAGGAGTCCATGAACATAATATGTTTGAGTCTAGGCTGATAGGAAGTATGAGCATCAGGAGGACGAGATGCTTTAGAGAAACAAGAAAGCACACAATCTGCAGAACAAACAGTGTAAGAGCTTGAAAGACATATTTATTAAGGATTATATTATATTCTTTCAAACGACTATGCTCCATTTCACCTTGTGAATAATTAGTCTTATGTCTAGTGCCACCTGTGGTAGTCATGCTGTCAGTCAGGTAATGGTTCTTAAGCAATATTGACAGCAAGTGTTTCTCCTTGCCTGACCAGCTATGACCAAACATATCAAAGGAGTTCTATTGTGTAGATTTGAAGGAATGTGTTCTCCATCCCTACCTCTTGGAAGTCTTTGATCTGTCTGCTAAAAATGCTCATTAGCGAAGATGGACAGAGATTCAGAAGAAACCGGAGCCTCATTTCGTTCCTTTGATGATTGTAGGAAGTATAGATGACTAGTTTTGTTTTAAATAGTTCCTTTTTGTGAAACATCTGTATTTTTTCTCCAAGTAAT